>NC_034196.2:35859327-36061381 GCF_002021735.2 Oncorhynchus kisutch
TTCAAAGTATCCAAGTATTCCAATGTTATTGGTATTATTGCGTGACAGTTTTAGAAGGAATTGATTTTATTTGCCTCTGGTCTAGGCTATAACAACTCCATTTCCCAGTGACAGACCATCACAACGCCTTTGGTCCCTCTCCTTCTGTTGATTTGTTGCACTAACACCCATACCAGTCTGGCCAAACAATACTTACACCATCATCCTGTGACCCACTTGTTCAATATGGGTTATTTTTTAGATCAGAGTCCAACGCAATAACACTTCAAATTGAACTAGCCCCTTAGTCTCAGGCCAAAAACAATTCTGGCACGCAACGTTATGCCACGACATGTTCCCAGTAGTTTTTGGTTCCTCGGCCAGCTGCTGGCCTCGCCAGCACAACACAACACAGGGCACAGCACAGAGCACGGCCTTCTTATTGGATGGCATACAGGATGTGGATAAGGCCTGATAGCAGAAGCGGACAGACGTAAACAGAGTGAGGACCGAACAGCTGTGCTGTAGAGGATGGACATTATGACTGCCTGCTGACACACTGGGTGATATTTTAAAAATAGTCCAGTTGTTAAAGTAGCTGCTAGAGCTTTAGGCTTTCCAGCACAGCACTTGTTTCACGGCACTTCAAAAATGGTTTAAATAAATTGATGATTGCATTTATCTGAGGTTGCACTAATTGACTGTGCCGTTGTCCCTTTTCACAATGGAAAGTTTTGATCACAATGTCAAAAGCCACTGCCAAGACACTGTTCAACTATGCAATTTCATTAAACCACGGATAGGGGACACCCACGCAATCGGATGGGTCAACAGTCTGAAGTTGAAGGCAGACAGCCTGCGTTCCCTTTCTGGGTCGTGTTGAGGAAGTTTTGAGCCGGACTGAAACTCGTCTGGAAAATATTAGATATCATAAAACATGTTGTATAAATATTTACCCAAACGTGAGCTTGTGCTGTGTTGCACATGCAGTATCAGTGTCAGCCAAGGGGCTGATCTTAGAACAGATGTTATCCTGCTGTGGTGTCTATGACTATATAAACAGTCAGTCTCATGACTGATATGCTCCTTGAGCTATTATATGGGTCAGAACTTATCTCACATGCTAAAGCGAAGATGGGCAATCTTATCATTTTATTCTAGCCAAGCAGTAACAATTTTACTAATAAACTAACCATAGTCTTTATTCAAGACTTTGATTGGGAGAATGTGATATGTTAAGGCCAGTTTATACTTGGTCTAAAGACATGTCTGTAAACAATGAGAATGTGACAACGACATTTCATTTATACTCCGGTGGAATGTCGGTAGAAAGTCGCTGCGACTGTCAGTTTTCTTGATGCACAGACATGAAAAAAGTTGAAGTCTATGAGACTGTCGCAACGTCTGTTGTTGCGGTTACTGGACTGCCACAGCAACCAGACCAAATCCTCCTGTGACAAGATGATGCAGGAGTTCTAAAATTCTCTGATAGAATGACCTACTTTTATTTGGTCACACTGTGGCAGTAATGTTATTTTCTGTAAGCTCACCATTACCTTGCGAACAATAATGTTGTTGTGGGTTTATTTTCCTGTGATAATAAATAAAAAAGTAGCTAAAGTGAAGACGCTGTCAGCTAGAGGGAGAGAAAGAGTGAAGACGCTGTCAGCTAGAGGGAGAGAAAGAGTGAAGACACTGTCAGCTAGAGGGAGAGAGAGAGTGAAGACGCTTTCAGCTAGAGGGAGAGAGAGAGTGAAGACGCTGTCAGCTAGAGGGAGAGAGAGAGTGAAGACGCTGTCAGCTAGAGGGAGAGAGAGAGTGAAGACGCTGTCAGCTAGAGGGAGAGAGAGAGTGAAGACGCTGTCAGCTAGAGGGAGAGAATGAGTGAAGACGCTGTCAGCTAGAGGGAGAGAGAGTGAAGACACTGTCTGGCTGTCTGCCCTGTAGTCTGGTCCCGGCCCCGGCCTGTCTGGCTGTTCTGGCATGTCACCTAACACACACCAGATAACTTTGACTCCACAGAGAGTTAGAGTTGTCAACTCCAGTGTGTGTGTGTGTGTGTGTGTGTGTGTGTGTGTGTGTGTGTGGTCTTGTTCATCTAGCCCTGTGGTGACCTAAAATCCCCCAAAGTCCCCACAAGGATAGTAAAACAAGGAAAATTCCCCCTCGTGGGTACATTTCCCCATGTCCCCATGAGGACAAGGGCTATTTTAAGCATAGGAATTGGGGTTGGGTTTAGGGTTATGGTTATGGTTAATGTTAGGGAAAATAGGATTTTGAATGGAAATCAATTTTAGGTCCCTACGAGGACAGAAGAACAAAACGCGTGTGTGTGTCTGAGAGAACGTTGTTCTGAAAAGCAGCTATCTGCCTGTTATTAAATGTATTTCCTCTAATCTGTTGCTGGCTGTCCACACTCCACAGTAGATGGATCGTTCCATTTTGGCATGTTTAAGGCGGTTCCTAAGTTCCGAATGTCAGTGTGTCTACCCTTGGGTGTGACAGTAGGGTCATAAAACACCCCTCATCTCCATAACCATGTCGGTTAGCTGTTAGAAGTTATTGCCCAGTGCTCCGTATTGGATGGTATTATTATCCCCTCAACCCCAACCTCCTGTCTAACACACACATAGCAGTAACCATCAGGGGACTTTCCTAGTTCAGGAGACCGGGGTCTGTGTGTGTGTGTGTGTGTGTGTGTGAAGTACCTTACGTGCCTACAGTCAGATCTTCCCCTGTGTGTGAGTACCGGATATGAGAGTATGTCAAGAGCTTCAACTGCTTTCAGAATAGAATGTATGCAGTGAGGATACACCCACAGCTGGTTACACTTACCTACACATACATGTATGGTATGTTTAGGACGTCACTATGACAACATAAGGGAGATCCTGCATACAAACAAACACACCCACTGCAGGCAAAGAAAAGGCACATGAAGAAACGGTTGTCAATCAACAGGCTCCAGTGGGTGAGACACCAGATCGCTAGGACCCCACAGTTAGCTTGGAATTGGCTTACTCACACACAGCACCACAGAAACACACAGAACATTATTCACAATGACCAACTGACTTTCCTTAGTAACTACAACAAACTGACAACCCTGAAAGCGTTTGGATTACTTGGACATTATCTCTCCATCTCTCCGTCTCTTTTGTGTGGTTCCTCTCATTATTATTATTTACAGATAGACATTCCACTGGCGCTCCACAGGCCGTCTCAGCCTGCCGCCATCGAAAGAGGGAGAGAGATGGTGGGGGGGGGGGGGGGAATAGACAGAGGATGAAAAGGAAAGAGGGCAGACAAAGGGAGAGAGAAAGAAAGTGAGAGGGAGAAGTAAGGGGGACAGGACGTTAACTAAAGGGAATCTTTAGACCTTTGTGCATGTGTACTGTATAATCAGTGTGTGTGTGTGTGGTATTAAGACAAAGTTGTGCTGATGTGAGACCATTCTGGGGGTTATTGTGGCCTATTCCAGGAAGGTTTCTCTTTCTCTCTCACACACACACAGACTTCCCAGGGGGGTTACAAGTGGAGGCTTGAAGTTTAGGCACTTCTCTCTGCTCTGCGGGGACTTAAAAAAGGGGGGTGAGATGGGAAGACGGGACCTCACACACACACACACTGCACACACACTCACTCTAGTAATGAGAATCTCTTATGCCTGTCTGCATTTGTCTCCTTCATCAGCACTGACAAGTGGTGTGTGTGTGTCCTGTTCTAGGGCAAGAAAGAGGGATGACATCCTTCCTCTGGACTTAAAGGAAAACACACGAAGGGACAGATGGATGGTGAATGGATGGGTAGCAACATGCAACAGGGTGGTGTAATGGACACATGAAAGGATCCATGTTGACACTGAGCAAACTTTGTTTATGTGCCAATACAAACCACTAGTGTATGTTTTGTTGAGTTCTAGCCCATGATGCAATCCACCAAATGTAAATAACAAAATGCTGTTAGAGTATTAACTTCCTGTAAGGAAGTGTTTCGATAAGGACGCTATACGGATTTCCCTTGTTGTTGCAATGTTCCTGTAAGTCTAGAAATCCAGACAGCTGTGTTTTGACCACTCACTCCCTCACTCCCTCTCTCTCTCACTCCCTCTTTTCTCCTCTCCTTCTCTTCCACTCCCTAATTATCTCCTCTCTCCCTCTGTAAGACACATCTGGAAATAGTCTCTCTTCTCTGTCCACATCTCTCTTTCTTTCTCTTCCCTCTAAAGTTCCTATTCACTCCAAGCTTCACCTGGTTCCTTTCCCTCAATGTAATCTGGAAGCATAACCACAATGGGGCTCGTGCATGTAACATGAACACTCATAGAACACACAAGTATGCACACACACACTGAGTGTAATCTCCATTAGTCTAAAATTGTTTGTGTGTGTGTGTGTGTGCAAATGTTTGTGTGTTTCTTAAGAGTGTTCATCAGCTCAAGTACCCAGTTTCCTACACACAGGCACACAAATTCCTGCACTTGCAGACCAAATAGCACTGGAAAGAAAACAGGACAAAAACCTTCCCAAACTATACAGAAAACTGCTTGCAACAAATGTGACTGCACTGGTGGTGGAAAAGACCATATGAATGTTATCATAACATTGTCAAAAGAGTTAGATTATTGAGAAACATTTTGTTTATAAATGGAGCCTTCAGAAAGTATTCAGACCCCTTGACTTTTTCCCTATTTTGTTACGTTACAGCCTTATTCTAAAACGTTTTTTTCCCTCATCAATCTACACACAATAATCCATAACGATGAAGCAAAAACACATTAAGAAATGATTGCAAAATTATAAAATATCACATTTACATAAGGATTCAGACCCTTTACTCAGTTCCTTGTTTGAAGTACTTTTGGCAGCGATTACAGCATAGAGTCTTCTTGTGTATGATGCTACAAGCTTGGCACACCTGTATTTGGGGAGTTTATCCCATTCTTCTCTGCAGATCCTCTCAAGCTCTGTCAGGTTGGATGGGGAGTGTCGCTGCACAGCTATTTTCAGGTCTCTACAGAGATGTTCGATCTAGTTCAAGTCCGGGCTGTGCCACTCAAGGACATTCAGAGACTTGTCCCGAAGCTACTCTTGCGTTGTCTTGGCTGTGTGCTTAGGGTCATTGTCCTGTTGGAAGGTGAACCTTTGCCTCAGTCTGAGGTCCTAAGCGCTCTGGAGCAGGTTTTTAATCGAGTACATTGCTCTGTTCATCTTTTCCTCGATCCTGGCTAGTCTCCCAGTCCCGGCTGCAGAAAAACATCCCCACAGCATGATGCTGCCACCACCATGCTTCACCTTAGGGATTGTGCCAGGTCTACAAGTATTTCGCTACACTCGCAGTAACATCTGCTAACCATGTGTATGTGACCAATAAAATGTTATTGGATTTTAAGGTTTCCTCCAGTAGTGATGCTTGGCATTCAGGTCAAAGTATTCAATCTTGGTTTCATCAGAGAATCTTGTTTCTCATGGTCTGAGAGTCTATAGGTGCCTTTTGGCAAACTCCAGGCTGTCATGTGCCTTTTACTGAAGAGTGGCATCCATCTGGCCACTCTACCATAAAGGCCTGATTGGTGGAGTGCTGCAGAGATGGTTGTCCTTCTGAAAGGTTCTCCCATCTCCACAGAGGAACTCTTGAGCTCTGTCAGAGTGACCAATGGTTTCTTGGTCACCTCCCTGACCAAAGTCCTTCTCCCCCAATTGCTCAGTTTGGCCGGGTGGCCAGCTCTAGGAAGAGTCTTGGCGGTTCCAAACTTCTACCATTTAAGAATGATGGAGGTCACTGTGCTCTTGGGGACCTTCAAATGCCCCAGAAATATTTTGGTAGCCTTAACCAGATCTGTGCCTCGACACAATCCTGTCTCTGAGCTCTACAGACAATTCCTTCTCACTCATGACTTGGTTTTTGCTCTGACCTAACCTAACAAAATGTGGAAAAAGTCAAGAGGTCTGAATACTTTCCGAAGGCACTGTATGTATTTATTTTAGAGCCACATACTCTGTCCTTTGGTATGTCACAACACAGAATCAATTCATTGGCCCTTAACTTTCCTATTGTGAAATAACTTCATATTTTGGTATGCTATAACTGACTCAACACTCCCAACAAAAAACAATATGAAAGTTGTGCTTTTATTAATGAACCAGAAAACTATATCAAGAGCTATATCTGAACATTTATCTAAGTTAGCTGGCTAACTTCATCCTAACTTAAGGTTAGGGATTGCATTTTGGGATGCCTCTTACCAACATCACCCTAACATTACTATACTTACCACCAACCTACGAATGGACTGAACCAAAAACCAAACAAGGGGGTGTGTGTCGGGGACAGCCCTCCCTGCCAGAGACTGATGTCTCAGTGGCCAACAGTCACTCTCTACCCCCCTTCTCGCGAACCCTGATGGCCCTTGAAGTGAAGCGATGATATCATGTGCCACTTAGATCTCTGATCGGCTCGGGCGATTGTTTATATCTTGCCTTCAGTCCCTCCACGGCTGCCACATTCAATCCCTCCTCTCTCCTTTTCTCATTCAGCCACGTCTCTCAGGATGACTTTATGGTTGCTATAATTAAGCTACAGTCCAAGGGGGTGTGGTATATGTCCAATATTCCACGGCTAAGGGCTATTCTTAGGTACGTCGCAACGCCCCTAGGCTGTGGTATATTGGCAATATAACACAAACACCTTATTGCTATTAAAAACAGGTTACCAACATAATTAGAGCAGTAAAAATACATTTGTCATACCCATGGTATACGGTCTGATATACCACGGCTGTCAGCCAATCAGCATTCAGGGCTCGAACCCCCTCAGTTTATAATGTATTAATGTGGTTATAATAAGGACACTCCTCCTACTATCCATCCAGGTACGTGTAGAATGTACAGTATGGGTGGGCAAAGTATCATTAATGGAATCAATTCTTGGTTTTAGAGAATGCTACAGAGGATATGTGGAGGAGAAGGCCAGAGAGAGAGTAAGGAGAGCGATAGAGAGGGGAAGTTCTTTGGCAAAGGGCTAATGCTGGTGGCTAATGCAGGTGGCGTCTGCTGTGGCATCTCTAAAGTCCCGTGAGGACCCTAGGCTCATAGCTTTAACACCCCCCCCCCCCCTCCTGTCCTGCAGTGTTAGGGGTTGATTTAGCTTTCTAATGCATGCATACACACACACACACACACACATCCTTGTGTATCCTTTTGAAACTAAAGAATATTGAATCTCATATCCTTTGGTCCTTCAATAATATGAAGCTTTTGATCATGTCCTCAATGACTTCTCAACTCGAATATATATATAAGAAGTAGTGCTGGATGCATATATATATATATATATATATTATAAACTGTTATTTTGTGAGGGAACATATTGAACGCATGTATCCTGTACTACGGTAACAAAGGGTCACAGGGTTGAACTTTCTTTTCATTTTCCATCTCACACACTAGCCCTTCATCTCCTAAGGAAATGATTACCCTACAATTAAATAAATGTGTGCTTTGGTCCGAAGTTGGAGCAGGATATCTGGCCTGGTTTGTTCTGGCACGTTGCTGCTGGTTTTAACAGAGCAGTGAGAGTCAGCACATGAAACATCAGGTGGGCACCTACGCAAACCAGGGGAGGACTGAGCAAAGCAGACACTGATCTAATTCAGTCTGTTATGACAACTCTTGTTTTGTCCTCATTTATGTATTTTGGGCTAGTTAAAATGATTTGGCACGCAATATTCCAAATCAATACTTCAGCAATGTAGAATAAATGAAAGAGGGTGTTAGTGCCCATTTGCTTACAGAGACCTGAAAAGTTGGGCTCTCTGAAAATCCTCTCTGTATTTATTTCACCCAAAAGGCACCATCAGTCTTCTTAGCGGTGGGAGTTAGGTTTGAAAGGATTGATACTGTCAATCTGTAGCTGACCAAAGGAGCGAGTCTGTCTGCAAGACACCCACGCAAAAACAATTTATTAGACCAGTGTTAGCGTGGAGGAGTAATGCTATCACCAGAAGTGAACTCCCTTTGAAACAGCACAGACTGGCCATTGGATATCTAACCGGAGCCCAAGGTTGGGTCTTTGTGTTTCACCCTCCTTTGTTTGGTGTCGGTGAAGAAGGTCAAGTTCTTTCATTGCTGTGGCTATGACTGGGAAGGTGTAAGATAATAGGATAATATTGGAGACAACACTGTGTGCTGCTAGCCTGCGTCTTCTGTTTTGGGTCACACACACACATTCCTCTGTGCAGGAATCTGTAAGAATAACACTGTCGCACTTTACTATGACAATATGGAGGAGAGGAATGAGGACTGGAAGCAACTAAGGGGGAAAAGGGGTACCACAGGGTTGAATTTCAAGACCAATCTTTATTTTACATTTTCACATTGCTAGCAAATATTTTGTCCCTGTTCCGTAAATTCCCCCAGACTTAAGTGTCATCTTTTTCCATCTGATAATCAGATCGAGCGTAACGTAAACTTGTTTTTGAAATGATTATGTTCTCTCAATGTCCGTAAATCAACACCTAGCTCTGGCTGCCAGAGCTCTGCGGGGGTGGACGTTTAAAGGGAAAACAGTGAGATAAAGAACTAGGCCTGATGGGGTCCAGATGTGCAGCTGTAGTACTGTACTGCTTGAGCCTCAGTCTCCCGTTAGAGAGCCCTGTCACCACAATATGGCCTCCATTCACATCCCTCTGCAATTCTGCCCTCTTCAAACCCTGCTCTCACATCTACTATCCTCTATAGCAGCACTCCCGTTCACTACTTTTCACTGCCCTAAATCAATCCCCCCCCCCCTCTCTCTCGCTTTCAACTCTAAATCACTGTCCCTTCTATTGTCCAACCCTTTTTGTCATTCAATGCTGTTCAGTGTTCTCTCAATCGATAATACAACAATGACGTGACGACAACACAAGGAGCTCTGTTTCTATCAGACTCCGTGCCGGGCAGACTCTGCTTTGGTTCGTCATGTCTGAACTATAGGCCTCTGATCGGAGAGAACTCGACAATGAATACACACAAAACCAGTGGTGTAAAGTACTGTGCTTTGCTTAATATAAGGAATTTTAAATGATTTATACATTTACTTCTGATATTTAGGTATACTTTAGCAATTACATTTACTTTTGATACTATAGTATATTTAAAACCAAATACTTTTAGACTTTTACTCCAGTAGTATTTTACCAGTTGACTTTCACTTTTACTCAAGTAGTATTTTAACAGTTGACTTTCACTTTTACTCAAGTAGTATTTTACCAGTTGACTTTCACTTTTACTCAAGTAGTATTTTAACAGTTGACTTTCACTTTTACTCAAGTAGTATTTTACCAGTTGACTTTCACTTTTACTTGAGGAGCTTTCTATTAAAAGGTATCTATACTTTTACTCAAGTATGACAATTGGGTACTTTTTCCACCACGGCACAAAACCAAAACTACCAGCCAAAACCAGAGATGTTCCCTTTTCTTTATATGACCTAGAAAAATATGTAATGCTGTCAATGTGTTGTGATATGCAATCCATTAACTCCCTGATCCTATGACCTAAGGATAAGGTAACAACTACATTCAGCTGTTTGGGTCCTTATCTATAGGCATGACCTATAGAACATACTAGAACAGGCTTAACAATAGTGTTGTTTTTCTAATCTGCAAGAGCTAACACAGGAGTTTCAAACTGAAAATATCAAACCAATACAGAAATGACAAAAAGCTGACCTGACCATAAGAAGAATGACGTAGCATTTATAATAAAAGCAGAACCTTGAAAGCCATTCAATAACGCTTTGAATCTTTCTGAAACTAAAGCCTTATCCTGAATTACTTTTGAGGTATTCAAAACCTTTTTCAACAGTTCTAACCCGAGGGCAGAGTAATCTCATCCAGTGTCTTGTTGTGAACAGTTAAGTTCGGCTCGGCCTGCATTCCCTGAGCCGTTTTAACGACCCGGACTCTTTGGCGTCTAATCACGTAAATACGTTTCGCTTTAGTGCTTTGACCTAGAAGAACATCATGTTATTGTTTATGACCAGAGGATAACAAGGAATTAAGTAGTAGTGCTGAATGCATGACATCATCAACTGTAGATGAGTGGAATCGATCTGATAGCCTTCGCTGGGAGCATCTTAATTGAATTTCCTAGTGGAAGGTTAAAAGGAAGGGCAGAAAGAGGGAGGGACATGGAGAATGAGGGAGGAAAATGGATGAAAAGAGAGGGAGGAGAGATTAAGAGAGGGACTGATGGAGAATGTAGGTAGAAGGAAACTGACACGTGGAGACAGAGTGTTTACAGGATTCTGGGGAAGCCTCTCTCAAACCCAGACTGGCTCAATATCCTACGATTACACAACCACTCACACACTATCAGATGGGAGAAGGCAGGTATTGGGTTTCCAGGAAAACACTGAATACAGACAGTCGAGGATCAATACATCTCCAGAGGTATCAAAGCTACAACTGGGCCTGAAGGTGAACACCATCTGCTTTTATGGCCTCAAGACAGGTGTGGAGAGTGAGTGTGCAGGTAGCTTAGTGGTTAAGAGCGATGGGCCAGTAACCAAAAGTTTGTTGGTTCAAATCCTCAAGCCAACTAGGTGAAAAATCTCATCAATGTGCCCTTGAGCAAGGCACTTATCCAGAGCAACTAACGGGAGCAGTTAAGAGCATCTGCTAAAATGTATCTTCAGAATGTCTTGAGCTAAACCCAATGAGAAAGTGGTGTAAGACGAATTGGGTATGAGAGGCCTGTCTTTTAAAATCGAAGAGAAGAGGGGACCTGACATAGAAGTTAGCTAATCACAATGAGGGTATTAGGACTGTGGTAGGAAGGGAGGGCCTTCACTTTCACTGAGGGTCACGGAGAGGATTTATATGTCTAGTGAAAAGGCAGAATAGGGTCTATAAAGTGAGTGTTGGGAGACATTCAATTTGACAGAAATGCCATAATGTAACATTCTCCGCTTTTTAGAAGACCAAAGAAAACATAAAACAGGCATGCGTCAAACAAACCATTCTTTGAAAACGTCTGTTCTATTTTACAGAAATGAGATAAACGGCCTGAAATTCTTGCCTCAAACTCACAGTCAATTTGCAGACGAAAACAAAATATAATACTAACATGAAAAAGCCACCCAGCAGAAGCTGGCTCTCTCGATGGTTCTTGAAGGCCAAAGAGGAGCTTGTGTGTTTGGTTTGCAGTGGTGTGTGTATGCGGCGAGTGCCCTGGAGTGAGAAGACTGATTAGACTTAATCAACTAACAGGATTAAGAGTTGGAGGGATTAGATGAAGGAACAGTACCGCCACTCTCCAGGCACGTGACCAGCATTGGCGATACACGCATGCAGATTCCCAAAATGTGCCACTCCGTGCCTTTAAAAAAATATATTTTACCTTTGTTTAACTAGGCAAGTCAGTTAAAAACAAATTCTTATTTACAATGACGACCTAGGAACAGTGGGTTAACTGCCTTGTTCAGGGGCAGAACGACAGATTTTTACCTTGTCAGCTCGGGGATTGATCCCCACCTTCATCAACAGAAATCATGAGACAAACACCATGCTTGTTCGATAGCCTCGTGTCATCCTCTGCATTTAGAGGAAGATATAGAGTAGATTTATATATTGTCAGTTTGGGATTTCAGAAACAGGGACTCAGCCAAGGCTAAAATCATTTCATTTCTTCAAAACATAATGTAGACCTATTGACTACGGATGGTTATCGAGACAAGAGGGCTAAAGGCTTCTGCATGCTTCAGTGTACTCGCATACTCCCTCAAAAGACCTTCACCTGAAAAATATGAAAAAGCGGCAAAAGTGCTGTTTGTCCATCTTGAGAAGCCGTAGCCAGTATACACTTCCTCAAAATAGTCAGAATGAATCTAAGATAACTCAAGAAATCTGTCAATAATTTTTTTTTTTTGCAGAGGAGATCTTAGTTGTGTAATTTTACATCTAACTAAGATGTTTGGTGCAGTATTTCTCAAGTGAAAAAGTGTGAATGAAAATGAGTTCAGTCTATCGCTGAATAAAAAACAAACACTTCACTGAAGAATCCCTACTGTTGACCAATGACCGACGTAGGGGCGTAGACTTCAGCTCCGAACTTGGGCTTGCCTCGAGAAATGTTTGTGTGTGCACGTACAGTCGAAAAAACCATTGCCAAAAACCAAAACATCACAAAATGTCGTCATAATATATGCATTAACTGTTCCGGATAGGAAGCATGCAGATGCCTAAACAGACCTCTGCTATGTTTGACACAGTTTAGTGTTTTTTTCTGTTTACGAAATAATGGTATACAGTAAGCACCTGAGAGACATGGATGTTGTTGTATGTGTGTTAATATTTCCCTTTCCATTAACTACTAAAATGTACTTGACAGGCCAAGGCAAACCATTTCAACACACTATGGTCTAGGACTATATCTCTTGCAGACTGAGAAGTACTGAAAAGTAGGTTGAACACATAAATTGCTCAAATAGAGTGACTGGCTGGTCACTTCTTTTTCCTTCTCGATTTGGTCTATTTATGTTTATTGGAGGGAAAGTTGGCCGTGGAAAGAATGTGTCAGCCGGCTGAGACCTACGTCCCACTGTGTCTACGGGGGGAAATGCTGGATGAACAAAATGTTTTTACCGTGAAGATCTCTATGGTCTGTAATATTATCATTATAGTATAATGGAAACTACAATCAAATCTAATCTGTTCAAGCAATGTGTATTCAGTATCTTTGTTTACAGCTACCCGCAGGGCACACACACCTGTCTTATTCTTGACTACCCGCAGGGCACACACACCTGTCTTATTCTTGACTACCCGCAGGGCACACACACCTGTCTTATTCTTGACTACCCGCAGGGCACACACACCTGTCTTATTCTTGACTACCCGCAGGGCACACACACCTGTCTTATTCTTGACTACCCGCAGGGCACACACACCTGTCTTATTCTTGACTACCCGCAGGGCACACACACCTGTCTTATTCTTGACTACCCGCAGGGCACACACACACCTGTCTTATTCTTGAACAGTTCTGAAATGCGTGCGAGCGGAGTCCATATGGAATCTAGAGTAGCCTACTCAAAACCATTCTGTTAGTTTATTGGAAAACAACTATGTTCCTCGGCATACACATCAAGGACAAACTGAAATGGTCCACCCACACAGACAGTGTGGTGAAGAAGGAGCAACAGTGCCTCTTCAACCTCAGGAGGCTGAAGAAATTGAGATTGTCACCCAAAACACTCCCAAACCTTTTTCAGATGCACAATTGATAGCACCCTGTTGGGCTGTATCACCGCCTGGTACAGCAACTGCACCGCCCACAACCACAAGGCTCTCCAGAGGGTGGTGCAGTCTGCACAACGCATCACCGTGGGCAAACTACCTGCCCTCCAGGACAAGGACAACGACCAGGGCAACAACCACCCGAGTTTACCCCGCTACCATCCAGAAGGCGAGAGCAGTACAGGTGCATCAAAGCTGGGACCGAGACTGAAAAACGGCTTCTATCTCAAGGCTATCAGACTGTTAAACAGCCATCTCTAACAGAGAGGCTGCTGCCTACATACAGACTCAAAATCCTTGGCCACTTTAATAAATGGATCACTAGTCACTTTAATAATGTTTACATATCTTACATTACTCATATACTGTATTTTATACCATCTATTGCACCATGCCTATGCCGTTCGGTCATCGCTTATCCATATATTTGTAGGTACATATTCTTATTCCATCCCTTTAGATGTGTGTGTATTAGGTAGTTGTTGTGGAATTGTTAGATATTACTGCACTGTCGGAACTAGAAGCACAAGCATTTCGTTATACTCACATTAACATCTGCTAACCATGTGTATGTGACCAATAAAATTGAATTTCATCTCATTTTTACTGCAAACTGCTGCATATCTACAGATGTAGTGTCCTAATTTGATCACTCTTTTGTTGCTGAGCATTTTCCTGGGTCACAGGAAATACACCAGCTTTAGGATTTACATAAATTCACTGAAAACCTGCACTAACACAATGTTATGTATTCCACTTTTTATGGTAGCCTCATTTTGACCTGCTAATAGCCTAACCACCGATCAAGCAACATTATAGACAAAACGTTCAAATCCTAACGCTGCAGAATGATTTTGCTGCACCAATACAGGTCCAGGTAAGATCCTACATCTCTACTACTGATTAAATACTGTATTCAAGGTTCAATTGAATTCCCTATTGTTCAGGTAATATTCAGTCCAAACTACTTTCTATTCTCCTCTTTGACCAAGTTTTGCTGGTGATTTAGGGCCATAAGATATGGCTACAGAGTGTGTCAGTGAACACGATACACCCGTTTCCTTCTGCCAGCACACTAGAACTAAGAGCCTGGCACGAAATTTGCCAGTTGCTCTCGCTCAAGTTCCTCTGATTTTGTACAGTACAGTATGGGTGAAGGAAGTATAGTTGTTGCTCAATGAAACAGCAGATGTAAAATTCAGCTGAGGCCATTATTTTCCCAAAGGACAAGCAGCAGTGGATTTATTCAGTTAGCCAACTCTCCCCGACCCCCCTCCAGAACTACACGAGGGAGAAGACTTGAACAAAGAAAATTATTCTAACAAAGATTTCGAAGATCCATGGATGGACGACACACTTCACAGTCACACACTACTCACAAAAGGTCATTACTGTACAGGAACGTTTCAGTCATTTAAGAGGCATTATTTCCCCCACAGACACTTACAGTTAAAAGATATTTCAGTATGAGACTACTTTAATACATGTTGCTTCTCCCAAAACCATCCAGTTTTTTCTCTGGTTATTTTAGTTAATTGGTTATAATAGGGGAAGAGTGTGGAGTTGAAGGATTTCAACCCCGTAAACTGAGATTGGACACCAGAGAGGCTGTGGGTTGGAGGCAGTCTGAGCTTTAGAATACCCCTGATCTTATTGCCGCCTTGGAGCCAGGAGAGAGAATTAGAAAGCTTTAGTGACTCACACACACAGCTGTCGGCAGAGTGCACACACAGCCACATCCCCCTGCCCACACACCCTCATTCAAGGGTTCTTTATTTTTACATTGTAAAATAATAGTGAAGACATCAAAACTATGAAATAAAACATATGGAATGATGCTAAACAAATCAAAATATATTTTATATTCAAGATTCTTCAAAGTAGCCACCCTTTGCCTTGATGACAGCTTTGCACACTCTGGAAGGCTTTTACAACAGTCTTGAAGGATTTCCTAAATATGCTGAGTACATGTTGGCTGCTTTTCCATCACTCTGCGGTCCAACTCATCCCAAACCATCTCAGTTGGGTTGCAGTCAGGTGATTGTGGAGGCCAGGTCATCTGATGCAGCACTCTGTCACTCTCCTTCTTGGTCAAATAGCCCATACACAGCCTGGAGGTGTGTTGGGTCATTGCCCTGTTGAAAAACAGTGCAAACCAGATGGGATGGCGAAACGCTGCAGAATGCTGTGGTTCCATGCTGGTTAAGTGTGCCTAGACTTCTAAATAAATCACAGACAGTCTCACCAGCAAAACACCCCCACACCATCACACCTCCTCCTCCATGCTTCATGGTGGGAACTACACATGCGGATATCATCTGTTCACCTACTCTGCGTCTCACAAAGACACAGCGGTTGGAACCAAAAATCTCAAATTTGGACTCATCAGTCCAAAGGACAGATTTCCACCGGTCTAATGTCCATTGCTCGTGTTTCTTGGCCCAAGCAAGTCTCTTATTATTATTGGTGTCCTTTAGTAGTGGTTTCTTTGCAGCAATTTGACCATGAAGGCCTGATTCACAAAGTCTCCTCTGAACGGTTGATGTTGAGATGTCTGTTACTTGAACTCATTTGGGTTTTTATTTATTTCTGAGTCTGGTAACTCAAATGAATTTATCCTCTACCGCAGATGGAACTCTGGGTCTTCCTTTCCTGTGGCGGTCCTCATGAGAGCCAATTTCATCATAGTGCTTGATGGTTTTTGCGACTGCACTTGAAGAAACGTTCAAAGTTCTTGAAATTATCCAGATTGACTGACCTTCATAACTTAAAGTAATGATGGAATGTCATTACTCTTTACTTATTTGAGCTGTTCTTGCCATAATATGTGTAACGGATGTGAAACGGATGTGAAACGGTGTGAAACGGCTAGCTAGTTAGCGGTGCGCGATAAATAGCGTTTCAATCGGTGACGTCACTTGCTCTGAGACCTTGAAGTAGTAGTTCCCCTTGCTCTGCAACGGCTTTTGTGGAGCGATGGGTAACGATGCTTCGTGGGTGACTGTTGTTGATGTGTGCAGAGGGTCCCTGGTTTGCGCCCAGGTATGGGCGAGGGGACGGTCTAAAGTCATACTTTTACATATGGACTTGGTATTTTACCAAATAGGGCTATATTCTGTATACCCCCCTACCTTGTGACAACACAACTGATTGGCTCAAACGCATTAAGAAGGAAAGAAACTCCACAAATGACCTTTTAACAAGACTACCTCATGAAGCTTGTTGAGAGAATTCCAAGGTGTGCAAAAAACATCATCAAGGCAAAGGGTGGCTACCTGGAAGAATCTCAAATATTATATTATTTAATTTTATTTGTTTAACACTTTTCTGGTTACTACGTGATTCCATATGTGTTTATTTCATAATTTTGATGTATTCACTATTATTCTACAATGCAAAAAAATAGTAAACAGAAAGAAAAACCCTGTATTGAGTAAGTGTGTCCAAACTTTGGACTGGTACTGTAAATATAATGTAAATATATTTTTTTACTTTTACCCCCTTTTCTCCCCAATTTCGTGATATCCCATTGGTAGTCTTATCCCATTGGTAGTCTTGTCCAATTGGTAGTCTTGTCCCATTGGTAGTCTTGTCCCATTGGTAGTCTTGTCCCATTGGTAGTCTTGTCCCATTGGTAGTCTTGTCCCATTGGTAGTCTTGTCCCATTGGTAGTCTTATCCCGTCGCTGAAACTCCCGTATGGACACAGGAGAGGCGATTACTGACATCACCAGCGAGGCCGTGTGTTATTTGGAAAGTAGAAAACATACTGCTTGGACAGCAGTCAACACTGTGACGTATTGAAATCCAATTGAATCGATTATTGTGGCTTCGTTTTAAAAGCTGTCTTGTACCACTTGTCTTCCTCAGGGTGGCAGGGTAGCCTAGTGGTTAGAGTGTTGGACTAGTAACCGGAAGGTTGCAAGTTCAAACCCCCGAGCTGACAAGGTACAAATCTGTCGTTCTGCCCCTGAACAGGCAGTTAATAATCATAATAAAAAAAAACTTTTTAAAAATATTTTTTTTAACCAGGCAAGTCAGTTAAGAACAAATTCTTATTTTCAATGACAGCCTAGGAACAGTGGAACGGGGGTTTTATTATGAGTATTTATGACTGGTATTCATTTCATTTAATAAGCAGCATAGACTTGTTGAGCAATTTTTTGTCAAATTATAACAGTGACTATAACGATTTTCTTGTTCAGTGTCTATGCATTGTGGACCAATATATTGTTAACTAATTAGTTGTACTAAAAACTAAAATCAGGGTATTTATGTTGTTTGAAGGGCTCACTTGCTAAACAGACATGTGTCTCAATGTTCAATCCCTGTACAAATAAAGGATAAATACAAAATAAAATAAAAACAGGCTATATTATGAAATAATAAACAGTTACATGTTTGTTCTTCATCAATAAAACATATCGATTTCAAAACGTGTGTTGAACTTTTCTGAAAAGAAACGGCCTACTCAAACTATGTTGATGCATTTCAAAAGGATTACAACTATAGCCTACTAATGTTGATGCGCACTTAAACGTATTGGACTTCAATAACTGTGTCATTGACACTAAGGCAGAAGTAAACAACAAAACACAACAGAACACAGATCGTATCCTCTCAAACCCCTAGGCTTTAAACCTTCATCGATCATCTGTGGTAGCTTGGATAACAGACCTGTTAACAAACGCATTGAAAACCGCACACAAGGCTACAGTGCGCAGTAAATAAGTTATTTCGTTACCTCCAACTGCGGAAGGTCAGGGTCCAGTTGGGTGAAGCTATGCAAGACAACAGGGCTCGCATCCCCGGCGACCTCTAGTTTCACCCCGTCCCAGATGTTGCGTATCCTCCAGGTGCTGGCATCGAACATCACATCAGGGGAACCCAGCTTGATACTGCGTCCCTCGCACTTAGCTCCCGTTAGATAAACCATTGGTGTCGTCCGTCGGTATCGCTACAACAGCAACAATGTCATATGAAGCCTATACCGTGGTAGTCTTCCCCCATGTCTTGCGGGTAAAACGGCGTCCTGTTTTTTCTCTCACAAAAGCCCTTGTCAAACCGAACACCCAGGAGTATGTAGGCTACTACTGACTGCTCTCTGTGTTTGTTGTTTTTATGTCTCCTCTGCTCCGGGAAGCGGGGACAGAGGTTGGCTGGGTTGGCTTGGAAAGAATGGGCCAGCTCGTTTTGCATGGCCCGGTGCCCGGGGTTAGTGGCGATTTAACTTAAGGACCAATGGAATGATCTAAAAAAAAAATGAAACTCCGTTAACCGGGTCACCGGGCTATGCAAAACGAACTGGCCCATTCAGCCGGGTCCATAGCTCCTCCCCCGACGCAGGAACGCCTGCCCCCTCGTGGGAAGGTGATGTCATTTTCGCAGCAACGTGATGTGGGTAGAAAGTCGTTCTGTAGGACATAGGTCGTAAACTGTACAGCTCTTAAAACTATTCACACCCTTATGTTATCCACGACGCTGGGACAATTGTGCACCGCCCTATGGGACTCCCGATCACGGCCGGTTGTGAAACAGCCTGGGAACGAACCAGGGTCTGTAGTGAAGCTTCTAGCACTGCAATGCAGTACCTTAGACCGCTGCACCACTCGGGAGTCCAAAGTATTTCTATGATCTGTATCCATACCATGAGAGCAATATTAGGCTGTTACCCTTTTTTACATTTTGAGTATAGGCCTAGCTATAGCTATCCTGTATGTATGTGTTGCCTAACCTTCTGTTCATTATCATTTCTATTAAATCTATTAAGCCTACCTACATTATAACCTGCCTCCTTACTGTCTTCCATGATAGAAACACTGACATATATTATATTACATTAAAGCATTGATGCATATTTCATATTTTTTCATTCTCCTTCCTCCAGTCTTTGTTAGTACTTGTATTTGATTATTTTACGATGATAAGCACTTTGTTACCTGTATTGGAAAGCGCTATTCAAATAAAGTTATTGTTATTATTATTATTATTAAAGGCAATGTTTGAAAAACCATATGTCTTTCACAGTTGAAAGATTAAGCTGTGAATGTGAAATACTTGAAGGAGACAGAAACTAACTCATTTGTTTTGTTGAGTATAGAACAGGGCAGTCTGAGCTGCCCCCACACATATCCTCAGCAACCTTTTGGTTGCTCCACTTTCTACATCTGTTTTGCGTTATGTGTGGGCTGAGCCGCCCGAGTCACTGCCAGTAAACGCAAGCTGAAAACAAAGTCAGGGAGGCTGAGGAATGTGAAGAGGGAGAATGGAGAGCAGAGAGGGGTGGGGGTTTATGGGTTGGGGCTGACTAGCTAGGGACAATGTTGGGGTGCTGCTGTTTTCAGTGAAAAACTAAGGTCATTAGTGGGTTTTGAAGTGAGTATAATATTTAAGTGAGATGAGGTTGCTTCACCTAGCTATCTTAAGCTGACTGGATAACTAAAATGACTCAAATATAAATGTAAGTGTATCTTTGCAGAAACGTGAATGTGTTATTGTAATAAAACATGTAATAGTATGTATTTATTTTGTGTTTGAGCGTGTGCGTGTGTGTGAGTGCCCGCGTGTGTGTAGGGATGTAATGGTAACCCTATTAACGCCGCACCAGCGGTCATGGGTCAAATTCCACGTGACTGTTGAGTCACGGTAACCACTACAAAACTGCGCTCTGTAAATGAATGGCGCTGATAGGCGTTAATAGCCAAACTTGCTAACAGCCCTCAAGTCACAAATGGCCTAGTACTCAATCAATCATTCAATCAAATTGATTTCAAATCAAACACTTTATGATTAAATTGGAATAATCTGAACGATGAGAATAAATTATTGATGATGGAAGTTAGAGGTCCTGTTCCGAAATGGATTTCCCATCCAGACCCGATATGCAAAAATACATTTTTAAAACATTCCATGGTCTCCGTGGATCTTATTTCAAACTCAAAGCCAAACACAACAGCAGCTATCTGAGACGCATATTTGATGTGAGGCTAATAATTGGCTGGTTGATAAACTGAATCAGGTTAGTAACATCTGAGGTTGAAGTGAAAACATTCAAAAGGGTAGCTCCCCAGGAACCGGGTATCACCTGTTGCGTAGTGAGAGCCAGTTCCTCAAACAGCTGGTTGAAAAAAAAATGGACGAGCTCCATTTGAGACTGAAGAACTGTAATATCTTATGTTCCTCTGAGTTGTGGTTGAACAAGGACAATATAATGTACATCTCTGGTTTTCCTAAACATCGGCAGGACAGAATGACAACTTCAGGTAAGCTTTGTTAACAATAGCTGGTCCGTGACCTCTAATATTAAGGAAGTCTCGAGGTTGTGCTTCCTTGAGTTAGAATAAGCTGTAGACCATATTATTTACCAAGAGAGTTTTCATCTATATTTTTCATAGTTGTCTATTTATCCCCATAAACCGATGCTGGCACTAAGACTGACCTCAACAAGCTGTATAGTGCCATACTCAAACAAGAAGATGCTCATACATAGGCGGCGCTCCTAGTTGCCAGTGATTTTGTTATGCAGGAAAACTTATATCCGTTTCACCTAATTTCTTCCAGCATGTCACCTGTGCAACTAGAGGCAAACAACTCTAGATCACTTACACACACAGAAATGCTGTGACGTCTACTCCCGCTCCTCCCCTCCGACGTCGCCAGTATACTAACCACTGTTCCTGGCATCCTTCAATACGCACACCTGGCACCAATCATTACGTGCACCTGCACTTCATCATGAGGCACACCTGGACTCCATTACCTCACTTATTACCCTATATGTGGCACTCCCTTAGGTTCTTTCCCCAGTCAGTATTGTTTCTGTGTGAAGACACCACTATGAATGTGTCTCGTTCCATGTTTGTTGGTTTATTAAACATATCACCTGCTTCTCAACTCTCAGCATATTTGTTACAGAATACTGACTCAAACAATGGAAGCAGCAGGAAAACTGAATATCTCCCAGACAGTCGACGAGCAGGGATACCTTCTTCGTCAACACCACGACCAGCTGGCACAACTGGAGACAGCTATGGAAGAGGTTCTTCGCAGTGTGCAACATCTTGAGCATACCCGGGAGGTGTTTCAGTGAACTAGCAGAGGATACTCTACAACCAGTCAACCCAGCACAACAGCCCATTCAGCAACAAGCTCAGGTCAGTGATGCCCGTTTATCCTCCTGGATAAATATGAAGGCACCCCATCTAAATGCCGTGGCTTCCTACTTCAGTGCTCCCTCTACTTTGCGCACCAGATGGGAGCCCCCACCACCGAGAGGTCCAAGGTTACCACGGTTACTTCTCTGCTGAAGGGGCGGGTATTGGAATGTGCCACTGCTGTCTTGGAGAGAGGAGAGGAGGACCTATATTCATATGAGGGGTTCATGACAAATGTATCTTCGATCAGCAATCGGAGGGCAGGAGGACCTGAAGGCTGCCGAGTACGCACTCACCTTCCGGACAGTAGCAGCATCCAGCAGATGGAATGAGCCGGCACTTCGTACGCTCTTACTGAGCTCCCCTCTGTCGGTTTCACTGCCATTTTGGTGGTTGTGGATCGATTTTCCAAATCCTGTCGTTTTATCCATCTCTCTGGTCTCCCTACTGCTCTCCCGGTCACTGCGGTACTACTCCAGCAGGTCTCCCGGCATTATGGCCTTCCGGAGGACATCGTCTCCGACTGTAGCCCCCAATTCACATCACGGGTATGGAGAACCTTTATGGAGAAACTCTGGGTCACGGTCAGCCGGCCCTGGCTCCGTGGACGCCGGACCAGACCGAAGCGCCTGTGGTTGATGAGTGGTTCAGGCGCTCAGAAGTGTGGAGCGACGCTCACGTGAGACTCCAGTGTGCCGTCCACCGTCAGAAGGAGCAGGCAGACCGCCACCGGTCACTGGCACTCCCTTAGGTTCTTGTCCCAGACAATATTGCTTCTGTGTCTATGTTAAGACGCCACTACGATGTTGTCTCGTTCCATGTTTGTTGGCCTATTAAACGTACCACCTGCACCTGCTTCTCGACTCTCAGCGTCTTCGTTACAAATGCATACAAAGCTCTCCATTGCCCTCTATTTTGCAAATCTAACCATAACTCTATCCTCCTGATTCCTGCTTGCAAACACTCAAACAGGAAGTACCGGTGAAGCGCCCAATATGGAAGTGACTACCGTATCTCACCTTCTTTTCATGTCTCCCTTCTCAGGCCAGTGGTTCCTGGACTCCTAGCTGATACTGTCCCCCCCCCCCCCCCCCCCCCGGACATCAAGGGGGGTCCAGCCTATGCCGTCAGATCCCTACTGGACTCCCAATGTTGTGGGGGTCGTGGAGGACATTCTGGATCCCAACATCATCCTTGATTTTCACTTTTGCCGCTGTGGCTAGAGCTGCGCGTCGAGGGTGGTACTGTCACATCTACTCCCGCTCCCACTCCTCCCCTCCGGCGTTCAACGTCACCGGTATACTAACCACCGGTCCTGGCATCCATCATTACGCACACCTGCACTTCATGGGGCACACCTAGACTCCATTACCCTATATGTGCACTCCCTTGGGAAAAAAAACCTAAGTCGGTATTGTTTCTGTATCTATGTTAAGACGCCACTACGATGTTGTCTCGTTCCATGTTCGTTGGTTTATTAAACGTACCACCTGCTTCTTGACTCTCAGCATCTTTGTTACAAATGCATACAAACCATCGCCCGCTACGACCTCTGACGAGCCATCAAACAGCCAACGTGTCAATAAAGGACTAAGATCGAATCCTAGCATGCCGACTCTGACGCTTGTCGGATGTGGAAATGCTTGCAAACTATCACGGATTACAAAGGGAAACCCACCCGCGAGCTGCCCAGTGAAGACGTCCCATGTGGCTTAGTTGGTAGAGCATGGCGCTTGCAATGCTAAGGTTGTGGGTTCAAATCCCACAGGGGCCCATACAAAACATGTATGCACTCATGACTGTAAGTCACTCAGGATAAGAGCATCTGCTAAATGACAAATGTAAATGACGCAAGCCTACCATATGCACTAAATACGTTCTCTCGCTTCGAGACAAGCAACACTGAACCATGCAAGAGCACTAGCTGTTCTTGACGACTATGTGATCACGCTCTGTAGCCGATGTGGGTAAGACCTTTAAACAGGTAAATATTCACCCATGGATTACCAGGACAAATACTCTGAGCATGTGCAAACCAGCTGGAAAGAGTCTTCACTGACATTTTTAACCCAGTCTGTAATACCTACATGTTTCAAGCAGACTACCATAGTCCCTGTGCCCAAGAACGCAAAGGTAACTTGTCTAAATTACTATCGCCCTGTAGCACTCATGTCTGTAGCCATGGAATGCTTTGAAAGGCTGGTCATTACTCACATCAACACTATCATCCCAGACACCCTGAACCCACTCCAATTCGCATACTTCCCCAATAAATGTACAGTATTGTGCAATCGCAATTGCACTCCACACTGCCCTCTCCCACCAGGACAAGAGGAACACCTATGTGAGAATGCTGTTTATCGGCTACAGCTCAGCATTCAACACCATTGTGCCATCTAAACTCATCACTAAGCTAAGGACCCTGGGACTGAACACTTCCTGGACTTCCTGACAGGCTTCCCCCAGGTGGTGAAGGTAGGCTACAACACATCCGCCATGCTTACCCTCAACACGGGGGCCCCTCAAGGGTGCGTGCTTAGTCCCCTCCTGTACTCCCTGTTCACTCACGACTGCATGGCCTCGCACGATTCCAACACCATTAAGTTTATTTACGATATGACGTGGTAGGCCTGATCACCGACAATGGTCAATCAGCCTATAGGGAGGAGGTCAAAGACCAGGCAGTGTGGTGCAAGGACAACCTCTCCCTCAACGTCAGCCAGACAAAGGAGCGGATTGTCGAGTACAGGCCCTCAGATCCTCAAAAATGTCTACAGCTGCACCATTGAGAGCATCTTGACTGGCTGCATCACTGCTTGGTATGGCAACTGCTTGGCATCCGACCACAAGGCGTTACAGAGGGTAAAGCGTACGGCCAGTACTTTACTGGGGCCGAGCTCCTTGCCATCCAGGACCTCTATACCAGGCATGTCAGAGGAAGGCCCTACAAATTGTCAAAGACTCCAGCTACCCAAGTCATAAACTGTTCTCTCTGTTACTGCACGGTAAGCAGTACCAATGCACTAAGTCTGGAACCAGCAGGACCCTGAACAGCTTCTACCCCCAAGCCATAAGGATGCTAAATATGTAGTTAGTCCAGGTAGCTATTTGGTTAACTATTTAACTATCTGCATTGAACCTCCTTGAACAAACTTTTTTTTACTCATCACAAACGCGGCTGCTATTGTTTATTATGTATCCTGTTGCCTAGTCACTCTATTCCTAGGTTAAACAATGGCAATAAAAAGAAAATGAAACCTTTAGAATTATCTGGATTTCTTCATAAATTGGTCATAAAATTAGATCTGATCTTCATCTAACTCACAACAATAGACAAACATACTGTGCTCAACCTAATAAAACACAAATTGAATACATAATTTAAACATTCACAGTGTAGGTTGGGAAAAGTATGTTAACCCCTAGGCTAATGACTTCTCCAAAAATCTAATTGGAGTCAGGAGTCAGCTAACCTGGAGTATAATCCGTGAGACGAGATTGGAGATGTTGGTTAGAGCTGCCCTGCCCTATAAAAAACACTCATAAAATTTGAGTTTGCGATTCACAAGAAGCATTGCTGGATGTGAACTATGCCTTGACCAAAAGTAAGTATAGACAAATTGTCTATAAATGGAGAAAGTTCAGCACTGTTGGTACTCTCCCTAGGAGTGGCCATCCTGCAAAGATGACTGCAAGAGCACAGTGCAGACTGCTCAATGAGGTTAAGAAGAATCTTAGAGTGTCAGCTAAAGACTTACAGAAATCTCTGGAACATGCTAACATCTCTGTTGACGAGTATGATACGTAAAACACTAAGCAAGAATGGTGTTCATGGGTGGACACCACGGAAGAAGCCATTGCTGTCCAAAAAAAACATCGCTGCATGTCTGAAGTTCGCAAAGAGCGTCTGGGTGTTCCACAGCGCTACCTGCAAAATATTCTGTGGACAGATGAAACTAAAGTTGAGTTGTTTGGAAGGAACACACAACACTATGTGTGGAGAAAAGAACTCACAGCACACCAACATCAAAACCTCATCCCAACTGTAAAGTAAGGTGAATGGATTATCATGGTTTGGAGCTGCTTTGCTGCCTCAGGGCATGGAAAGTTTGCATCGAAGGAAAAATGTATTCCCAAGACATTTTGCAATTGAAGCTCAACAGAAGTTGGGTGATGCAACAGGACAACGACCCAAAACAAAAGTAAATCAACAACAGAATGGCTTGAACAGAAGAAAATACGCCTTCTGGAGTGGCCCAGTCAGAGTCCTGACCTTCTGGAGAGGCCTAGTCAGAGTCCTGACCTCAACCCGATTGAGATGCTGTGGCATGACCTCGAGTGCGGTTCACACCAGACATCCCAAGAAAATTGCTGAACTGAAACAGTTTTGTAAAGAGGAATGGTCCAAAATTCATCCTGACTGTTGTGCAGGTCTGATCCGCAACTACAGAAATCGTTTGGTTGAGGTTATTGCTGCCAAAGTAGGGTCAACCAGTTATTAAAACCTACTTTTTTTTTCAACCTGCACTGTGAATGTTTACACACTGTGTTCAATAACAGACATGAAAACGTATTTGGTTTGTGTGCTATTAGTTTAAGCAGACTGTGTTTGTCTATTGTTGTGACTTTGATGAAGATCAGATCAAATTTTATGACCAATTTATGCAGAGGTACAGGTAATTCCAAAGGGTTCACATACTTTTTCTTGCCACTACATGTACATACAGTGGGGCAAAAAAGTAATTAGTCAGCCACCAATTGTACAAGTTCTCCTACTTAAAAAGATGAGAGAGCCCTGATATTTCATCATATGTACACTTCAACTATGACAGACAAAATTAGGAAAGAAAATCCAGAAAATCACATTGAAGGATTTTTTATGAATTTATTTGCAAATGATGGTGGAATTTGAGTCCCTGGCGGCGTAGTGTGTTACTGATGGTAGGCTTTGTTACTTTGGTCCCAGCTCTCTGCAGGTCATTCACTAGGTCCCCCCGTGTGGTTCTGGGATTTTTGCTCAACATTGATAACTGATACTGATAACAAGATCAAACAGGTGCCATTAATACAGGTAACGAGTGGAGGACAGAGGAGCCTCTTAAAGAAGAAGTTACAGGTCTGTGAGAGCCAGAAATCTTGCTTGTTTGTAGGTGACCAAATACTTATTTTCCACCATAATTTGCTAATAAATTCATAAAAAATCCTACAATGTGATTTTCAGGATTTTTTTTCTCATTTTGTCTGTCATAGTTGAAGTGTACCTATGATGAAAATTACAGGCCTCTCTCGTCTTTTTAAGTGGGAGAACCTGCACAATTGGTGGCTGACTAAATACTTTTTTGCCCCACTGTATTTGATACACTGCCAATTTTGCAGGTTTTCCTACTTACAAGGCATGTAGAGGTCTGTAATTTTTATCATAGGTACACTTCAACTGTGAGAGACAGAATCTAAAACAAAAATCCAGAAAATCACATTGTATGATTTTCAAGTAATTAATTTGCATTTTATTGCATGACAATAAATACTTATGTCATGCAATAAAATGCTAATTAATTACTTAAAAATCATACAATGTGATTTTCTGAATGTTTGTTTTAGATTCCGTCTCTCACAGTTGAAGTGTACCTATGATAAAGATTACAGACCTCTACATGCTTTGTAAGTAGGAAAACCTGCAAAATCGGCAGTGTATCAAATACTTGTTCTCCCCACTGTATATTTTACGAAGCATGTGACAAATAAAATGTGATTTGATCACTAACTTCCCATCCATCCTCTTCCCATCCATCCCTTAGCGGGCCGTGTGTCAAACAAGGCTGGTCAAATTAAAACAACATGCACTCCGATTGGCTAGCCCTTTTCCCACATATGCAGAGTTCCACTCAAACACAACAGGAATTACTGGGCAAAAAAAAAGGGAAAACATGCAAAGGGAAGATAAACCCAGATGCAGGCCACAGAGTCTACTACTAACCAAAGAAGACATGGTTGTCATTTACTGGGTGGGAAAGAGATGGGACCCCAAGGTCGTTCTCACTCTGTTAGCGAACAGTCCCTGTAGCACAACAACGGGGGGTGATATAGTAGTCATGATTATGGTGTAACACTGGTGTGGTACTCAGTCCTGGCTCCTGTCGTTATGTAACACCAATGACAGGGCATAGAGGCTCTTCCCTGTTGCTTTGTGGAGGCTTACTATGGGCTATAATTAGACACTTTGTCAGTATCCACGGTAACCTGCAGGTGAGGTTCAGAAAATAATTATAGGAAGCCATTTTATTAGTTGGACTGGCTTTTTTGTGATCCCAGAATATTACATTTTTATTGTAGTGGAAATAGCTTGTGTGATACTGCGGTGCATTTGTTCTGTAGTTTTTATGATTCTCAAGCACTTTATATAATGGTGTGGGAGCTATCAACCTCTGTCATCACCAATGGGTGAAGCACTGCAGAGATTTCCTCTTATTTTTTGCTCATCAAACATGTTTTGCTGTCTAGATGAGAGAAATTCATTTGAAAATAGCATGCTTACACAGAATAAACCAATTCCTGGACTAAAAATATTCTTAATTTTCATCCGGGAAACCTTCCCAAAGAGTACAGGCACACTTGTAAAAACTCTTTAAAAAAAGGGTTCTGAAAGGGTTCTTCGATGTCCCCACAGGAGAACCCTTTTTGGTTCTAGGTGGGACCCGTTGGGGTTCCACGTAGAGCCATCTGTGGAAAGAGTTCTACATGGAACCAAAAAGGGTTATTCAAAGGGTTCTCCTATGAGGACAGCCAAAGAACCCTTTTAGGTTCTAGATAGCACCTTTTCCTTCTAAGAGTGTAATGGAGGAGATGGAAATGGAAGAGCATTTCTCCCAGTGTCACCTCACCTCGTCTTTATAATTACTACACTGGTAAATATATTTGAAACCAGGCATAGTTCACCAGCTCTGAACTGCAAAGCATTCAGGATGCACTGGAATAAACCGTTCCCTTACCCACTATTGTAGGTGACCGAACCACCCACCCTCTCTCTCACTCTCTCACTCTCACTCACACAGCAGAGGTCATCAATATCTTTCACATTTTAAAACTGAGATACTGTGGATATTCAGTGGCAGAAAAATAGTATGATAAGTTCAACACTTTTAAAGACGCTCACAAAGTAATGCTTGGGGATAAAACATGGAACTCTCTTTTTCTCTCTCTCTTATTCTCTCTTCCCCAACCTACTGTACAGCAGAGCAGAGGTCATCATTACAGATGTGGTCGACCTCCCCTCCTCCTCCCCCTCTCCTTCTCCTTCTCCCCCTCTCCTTCTCCCCCTCTCCTTCGCCCTCTCTCCTTCTCCCCCTCTCCCCTCCTCCTCCCCTCTCCACTCTCCCTCTCCTTCTCCCCACTCTCCCTCTCTCCCTCTCTCCCCCTCTCCCTCCCTTCTCCCCCTCTCCTCCTCCCCCTCCTCCCCCTCTCCTTCTCCCCCTCCTGGTTGAGAAGTGTAAATAAAAATAGAAGTGTAAATAAGTTGTCATTAGAAAGGTGGAGCAGAGAAGATACTGGAAATTACAGAGACTACAGAGTAATGACACTGTAGCTGATAAAAACTCCAAGGGGGCTGACAACAATACAGACTCCCAATTTCCACCTCTTATCTCTGGGACACCACATCCAGGAACAGAGCCTGGCTGATACTATAGCTGGGCTTGTGAATTGGGAAATGAAGAGGAGTTTTGGCAAAAGCCTGGTTGTCTGAGGAAATAAAAGTAACCACTGGAAAATTTGCCAAGTAAGATGGGAAATGATCTGGTGACTTTCCAAACTTGTGTCAAAATAGAAATACCAGTCCCAAAATGTTTACTTTGACAGCACTCACGTTTAAGATATGCAACATTCAAAATACAGAAATAACAATGGCATGAAACCATTACAGTGGCACCCCAGTCTCTTTTTCACCTTATTTAACAACTGATTGACTTAACAAAAGGCACATCTCAATAGGTGGTCCAAGCATGTCATGACATCTCAATAGGTGGTCCAAGCATGTCATGACATCTCAATAGGTGGTCCAAGCATGTCATGACATCTCAATAGGTGGTCCAAGCATGTCATGACATCTCAATAGGTGGTCCAAGCATGTCATGACATGGCACGATCCATATACTTCTAATGTGATGGGTCCACTTACAGGGCAAGGAGAAACTAATTCAGTCAAAGCTGGTTGGCTGGTGTCTGTGGAAAGATGGGAAATTATCCTAATTTTGCTACTTAGTTTTGTCACTCACTAATAGTGCCTTCTCTTTCTAGAACTACATTACATCAATCATACATGACCTGACCTATAAAAACAAACACACATCACACAAACCAGTAAACACAGAACATGTCTTAAGTTGACCGCAAAGGGATTCACACGCACGCCAGATACCTCTGAACCAACTTCAAACGTTCCGACAATAACTTGTCATTGTGATACATTTTACACAGTAAAATGGCCACTTTCGGTTGTAGATCATTATATCAAAGTGACACGAGATCATGTTTTGTATTGTGTTGCTTGCTTGCTACAATGCTACTCAATCCTGATTCAATGAGCATCCATGAAAGGCTGTTGCCCTGTGCCATGTTAATAATAGCGTCAGTGCACACATAAATACAGTTGAAGTCGGAAGTTTACATACACTTTAGCAAAATACAATTAAACTCAGTATTTCACAATTCTTGACATTTTATCCTAGTAAAAATGCCCTGTCTTAGGTCAGTTATGATCACTACTTTATTTTAAGAATGTGAAATGTCAGAATAATAGTAGAGAGAATGATTTACTTCAGCTTTTATTTCTTTCATCACATTCCCAGTGGGTCAGAATTTTACATACACTCAATTAGTATTTGGTAGCATTGCCTTTAAATTGTTTGACCTGGGTCAAACGTTTCGGGTAGCCTCCCCCAAGCTTCCCACAATAAGTTGGGTGAATTGTGGCCCATTCCTCCTGACAGAGCTGGTGTAACTGAGTCAGGTTTGTAGGCCTCCTTGCTCACACAAGCTTTATTAGTTCTGCCCACAAATTTTCTATGGGTTGAGGTCAGGGCTTTGTACCTTGACTTTGTTGTCCTTAAGCCATTTTGCCACAACTTGGAAGTATGCATGGGGTCATTATCCATTTGGAAGACCCATTTGCGACCAACTTTATCTTCCTCACTGATGTCTTGATATGTTCCTTCAATATATCCACATAATTTCCCCTCCTCATGATGCCATCTATTTTGTGAAGTGCACCAGTCCCTCCTGCAGCCAAGCACCCCCACAACATGATGCTGCACCCCCGTACTTCACGGTTTGGATGGTGTTCTTCGGCTTGCAAGCCTCCCCCTCGTTTTATTATGGATATAGATAATTTTGTACCTGTTTCCTCCAGCATCTTCACAAGGTCCTTTGCTGTTGTTCTGGGATTGATTTGCACTTTTCGCACCAAAGTACGTTCATCTCTAGGAGACAGAAAGCGTCTCCTTCCTGAGCGGTATGACGGCTGTGTGGTCCCATGGTGTATATACTTGCCTACTATTGTTTGTACAGATAAACGTGGTACCTTCAGGCGTTTGGAAATTGCTCCCAAGGATGAACCAGACTTGTGGAGGTCTACAATTTTTCTTCTGAGGTCTTGGCTGATTTCTTTTGATTTTCCCAGGATGTCAAGCAAAGAGGGACTGAGTTTGAAGGTAGGCCTTGAAATACATCCACAGGTACACCTCCAATTGACTCAAATTATGTCAATTAGCCTATCAGAAGCTTCTAAAGCCATGACATCATTTTCTGGAATTTTCCAAGCTGTTTAAAGGCACAGTCAACTAAGTGTATGTAAACTTCTGACCCACTGGAATTGTGGTACCGTGAATTATAAGTGAAATAATCTGTCTGTAAACAATTGTTGGAACAATTCCTCAAAGTAGATGTCCTAACCGACTTTCCAAAACTATAGTTTGTTAACAAGAAATTTGTGGAGTGGTTGAAAAACTAGTTTTAATGACTCCAACCTAAGTGTATGTAAACTTCCGACTTCAACTGTAAAGCTACATTCTTTCTCCTGGCCAATAAGAATAAAGTACTTCATTTAGGACCTGCCTGATTGGGCACCCTGACCTGTTCCCATGGCGAAACCATGCTGACCAAAGCCTAAAAGAGCGACCTGACCTGATAGGCTGTCTCCTCCCCACCTCCTACCCACCAACCGGTGTTAACTTACAGATTCTACCACATAACAGGAAACTGACCTAGGATCAGAGAAATAGTACATAAGTAAAAAATCCTCACGCCACTGTCCAGATAACGTGCACACCATAGAGTTCATATCAGTTTGCATATGCGTTCAATTCAAAGGTGAACTGTAGCATATTACACAAGCATATTGTAAGCAGTCACAACAGATTCCCACACTACCACTGTCCTAGCTCTCAGTCTCCACACCAGACATCTGCAGTCAGTGATCCCCTCTCAGTCTCCACACCAGACACCTAGTCAGTGATCCCCTCTCAGTCTCCACACCAGACACCTAGTCAGTGATCCCCTCTCAGTCTCCACACCAGACACCCACAGTCAGTGATCCCCTCTCAGTCTCCACACCAGACACCTACAGTCAGTGATCCCCTCTCAGTCTCCACACCAGACACCTACAGTCAGTGATCCCCTCTCAGTCTCCACACCAGACACCCACAGTCAGTGATCCCCTCTCAGTCTCCACACCAGACATCTGCAGTCAGTGATCCCCTCTCAGTCTCCACACCAGACATCTGCAGTCAGTGATCCCCTCTCAGTCTCCACACCAGACACCTAGTCAGTGATCCCCTCTCAGTCTCCACACCAGACACCTAGTCAGTGATCCCCTCTCAGTCTCCACACCAGACACCTAGTCAGTGATCCCCTCTCAGTCTCCACACCAGACACCTAGTCAGTGATCCCCTCTCAGTCTCCACACCAGACACCCACAGTCAGTGATCCCCTCTCAGTCTCCACACCAGACACCTACAGTCAGTGATCCCCTCTCAGTCTCCACACCAGACACCTACAGTCAGTGATCCCCTCTCAGTCTCCACACCAGACACCCACAGTCAGTGATCCCCTCTCAGTCTCCACACCAGACATCTGCAGTCAGTGATCCCCTCTCAGTCTCCACACCAGACATCTGCAGTCAGTGATCCCCTCTCAGTCTCCACACCAGACACCTAGTCAGTGATCCCCTCTCAGTCTCCACACCAGACACCTAGTCAGTGATCCCCTCTCAGTCTCCACACCAGACACCTAGTCAGTGATCCCCTCTCAGTCTCCACACCAGACACCTAGTCAGTGATCCCCTCTCAGTCTCCACACCAGACATCTGCAGTCGGTGATCCACTCTCAGTCTCCACACCAGACACCTACAGTCAGTGATCCCCTCTCAGTCTCCACACCAGACACCTAGTCAGTGATCCCCTCTCAGTCTCCACACCAGACACCCACAGTCAGTGATCCCCTCTCAGTCTCCACACCAGACACCTACAGTCAGTGATCCCCTCTCAGTCGCCACACCAGACACCTACAGTCAGTGATCCCCTCTCAGTCTCCACACCAGACACCCACAGTCAGTGATCCCCTCTCAGTCTCCACACCAGACATCTGCAGTCAGTGATCCCCTCTCAGTCTCCACACCAGACATCTGCAGTCAGTGATCCCCTCTCAGTCTCCACACCAGACACCTACCAGGTGGTCCAGTATGAGAGGAACATCCAGCATGCACATCATCATGGGCTGTACCAGGGCTCGGTGGAGGCTGAAGGGGGACTTGGACCCCATGCGGCCCCAGGGACAGAGTCTTGGCTTGGGCTTGGGTGGCAGGGCGCCCCTGGCTGGGGCTGTGGTCCTCCAGTTCTCAGAGTGAAGCTGAACCAAAGGCTGAAGCTGAACCAAAGAGATCTCTCCTTATGAGTCTTCTGCTGCACTTTCCTTTATCTATTTTTCTCACTTGTTGTTTTCCAAAATGTCAAAAGTAGACCAAGTAGACGCCTCTTCTTTCTACTCAGACTTTCTCTTTCCTGTCTCTCTCTCCTTGTCTCTTTCTCCTTCCCTTCTCTCTCTCCTTGTCTCCTTCTCCGTCTTTCTCTCTCTTCTTGTCTTTTTCTCGTTCTTCGTCTCTCTCCTTGTCTCTTTCTCCTTCCCCTCTCTCTCTTTCCTTGTCTCCTCTGTCTCTCTCTCTCTCCTTGTCTCTTTCTCTTTCCCGTCTCCCTCTCTCCTGGTCTCCTTCTCCGTCTCTCTCTCCTTGTCTCCTCTGTCTCTCTCTCTCCCCTTGTCTCTTTCTCGTCTCTCTCTCTCCTGGTCTCCTTCTCCGTCTCTCTCTTTCCTTGTCTCCTCCTCCTCCGCCACTCTCTCTCCTTGTCTTTTCCTTGGTCTTAAAGTCGCTGTAAGATCCTTATGACATGCTGCTACACGTTAGAGCACGCCTGTCCACTACTTTGAGACACTCACACATTGTAAACCTTAAAGGAGTGCTGGGGTGTAGGAGGCGAATCAGCGAGCAGGTACTCACCACTCCCTTGCTCTCCTCTCTGAACAGCTGCTGATAGAAGGCTATGGAGTGTTACTGGAGCGTGTGTGTGTGTGTGTGTGTGTGTGTGTGTGTGTGTGTGTGTGTGTGTGTGTGTGTGTGTGTGTGTGTGTGTGTGTGTGTGTGTGTGTGTGTGTGTGTGTGTGTGTGTGTGTGGTGTTCGTATGAGCCAGGGGCGAGAGAGAGAGAGGGCTATTAATGATTGAGTACCAGAGAGGGAAGAAAACAAGCTTCTACATGCTTTATTTTCCAGGGGACCTCTGTTGCCAAGGTCAGTGGTGATGCTTTGTGTGTGTGTGATCATCTAACATAAACATCTACAATGGACAAATCTTGTATGTGTGTTGGTGTGTGTGTGCCTACAGTGCTGAGGGCCATGGCTGACCAGTTTAAGAGCACTGCATTGGGAAATGTATGCATGAGCATGGAATATACAGTCAGCAGTCTCTTTCCACTGCACATAGCACAAAAAGAGCACTCTAACACGGCTGTTTTTCCTGTTCTATGCGTCTCTCATGTGTAAGGTTACCTGACGGCATGCCTGAACCATAAAACACCACATCAGCCACCGAATTCGGAAGTCACTGTTAAAGTATAATTACACAGGACAAGGTGCCTCGCAAATTCACTTCACCTGCTCTTAAAAATGTTCTGTAAGTTTGTGATGAATGTTAATTCTATACAAAAGCATAACTGGGACACAACAACAGACCGGGGTAGAATGAAATATGGGGGGGATCATCCGGGGTAGAATGAAATATGGGGGGATCATCCGGGGTAGAACGAAATATGGGGGGATCATCCGGGGTAGAACGAAATATGGGGGGATCATCCGGGGTAGAACGAAATATGGGGGGATCATCCGTGGTAGAATGAAATATGGGGGGATCATCCGGGGTAGAACGAAATATGGGGGGATCATCCGTGGTAGAATGAAATATGGGGGGATCACCCGGGGTAGAATGAAATATGGGGGGATCATCCGGGGTAGAACGAAATATGGGGGGATCATCCGGGGTAGAATGAAATATGGGGGGATCATCCGGGGTAGAATGAAATATGGGGGGATCATCCGGAGTAGAACGAAATATGGGGGGATCATCCGGGGTAGAATGAAATATGGGGGGATCATCCGTGGTAGAATGAAATATGGGGGGATCATCCGGGGTAGAACGAAATATGGGGGGATCATCCGTGGTAGAATGAAATATGGGGGGATCACCCGGGGTAGAATGAAATATGGGGGGATCATCCGGGGTAGAACAAAATATGGGGGGATCATCCGGGGTAGAATGAAATATGGGGGGATCATCCGGGGTAGAACGAAATATGGGGGGATCATCCGTGGTAGAACGAAATATGGGGGGATCATGATATGGGGGGATCATCTGGGGTAGAATGAAATATGGGGGTTGATCTGGGATGTGCATCCAGGATGTCCAGAGTGGAATATGTACGGGATGGGAACTAGCTCCACAGTGCTATTCCAGCTATGACTCAGATTTACCACTGACCGGAACGTGATACATGACTGTAATAAAGGAGGCTTACTCCATCTAAATGCTTTGCTCTTTTGAAAATGTGCCTCTGCCAGACACTTCTAATGATTATCAGTGTGATATCCCACCTCGGGGGAAATGTGGACATTAAGATGAATGCGGTATCACACAGAGACCAGACGCGCTTTCTTATCACATAACAAATGTCAAATTCCCTCGCTGGATGATAGCTATCAAGTCTGACGCAAAGCCGGTTGTCAGGATTGTGTTATTTCACCTTTCATCAGAGCGTGAGGTGGCAGTATGAAGGCAAACAAGGCTTGACTTCAGAGAGTCAGTGCCAAGGAGAATGGGGATCAAGGGATAGATAGCAATTGTGATGATGAGGGCAAACTAAACAGATAGCTGAGGTGAAAAGGTCAAAGAATGAATTGGATATATAGAGAGTTTATGGACAGAAACAGTAATGGGTGGATTAAAGAGAGAAGATGGAGGGGAAATGCATAAACTGACAGTAAATAAAGTGCACTCAAACAAAGGATGGATGAGAACGCAGACAAACTAATTACAAACCAAGAGCTTGGGGGTAAGACTGAATCTGTGCACCAGGTATGTTAGGAAGCAGCAGCAGAACCCATATTAAGATGCAGAAGCCAAACTCAGCCGACGCCGCGGAGCTTCCGTCGTTATGGAGACAGCCGAGCACTCATGCGCACTACCAGCCTTGCCCGTGTGAGTTCTGACTGCCGGCCAAGACACCAAGGCACTCCTCCAAGATGGACACGTCAAAAATGGAAAATGTCTCATCCTGCTTTACGAAATGTTGGTAATTCTCCAAAACCTTTCAGGCAGGTAGCCACCTCTCATGTCTTGAACATGTTTAGCCTGACAAGGAGGGAGTGCTCACTGGACAAAAAGCAAATGTTCCCGGAGCATCAAGGAGAACCCGGAACAAATGTTTAGGGAATGTTCTTTAAACGTCTATAACCTAAAGCCCAAGTAAGATTATGGCATATTACATAAATCTACAGTTAAAATAAGTACCAAGGGCTAGGAAGACCAAAGTCTTTGGGATCCCATGTCATGTGACAGGAAGTGTGAAGGATCTGGGGTCTGTTCACTGGATGATAAGTCAACTCCACTTCCTGTGGGTCATATGCTCGGTCCCATATTTATCTCCAGCTCTTTGCCTGATACCCCTTCGGTAGAAAATAAGAACATGGCTCCACCTACACCTACGGAGGTGTGATGATGGTGGTCAGGCACATCTCCATCATCATATGTTTCTATATGCATTTCACTTCCTGAGTGTGCTGGCCACATCTTCCCCCATCCATACAGACATGTATCATGTCAACACTCCACAGAGGATCACATTTAAGTGCATGCTATATGCTTCACAACTTAATCCAAAAGTACATCATCACAGTGAGATAGCAGCTTCCTCCAGGGAAGCCCAGATGTAGGGATGGAGCAGCCTCCTTCCTCTCTCTGACAGACGACAGGAGACAGAGAGGTGTGTGTGTGTTTGACCTGTGTCTACTCAACTGGAAGGAGAAAATGGTTGCTGTGTCAAAGAGCAGCTAAACCGGGATTCGACGATGTGGCAAAACAAGCGCTAGGCTACACCTTTGTTCACATACTGTCCCTGACTGGCCAGGTGCAGCGACTGGCCAGCTGCCATGGCAACAAAGTGACCATTCCCTGCCCCCCCTCCTTAAGACACAATAGGCAGAGAGATATTTATTGAGGCCTCATTGGCAGCCCCCGTAATTACAGCTTTGCTATTCACATAGTTGTTTTGTTAGAAAGGGGACGTTTACTTTCTAGCTACAGGCATTTTCATGTCTCATGTCAACTCTTCATCATGTAATAAATACTACCACGTCTGACTAGGCATATATGACACGCATTCATGTGTTTTGTCTCAGGGAAGACCCCTCGGGGGTCCTCCCAGCCGCCGAATCACAAAAGCTTATCCCCGTTGAGAGGCTTTCAACAATTAACAAGCGGCGCGTCTGACTGGCAGAGTGGAAAACAACTGTCTGTCAGAGGGATGGAGATGGGCTCACAGCCAAGAAGCTTCTCAGCCATCTGATGTCCTGGTCCCCACTGTCTCCAGAACAGTCAAACAAGCCACCCCAGCACAGGGGAGGCCAAAGGTCAGGAGTCAGGTCAGGGGTCGTTATAGAGGCAGAACAGACACACATAAAACTGCAACAACCCACAGACGTGTCTTGCAGCAACAACGGATTATGAGACTATGATCGTCCTTTAAGATTCAAGACTTGACTGACTTATTCAAAGACTTGAGACTTGACTTCTGGCTCAATGACTTGAGACTCAACTCAGAGTCGTGCTCAATGACTTGAGACTTGTCCCAGAGTCATGGTCAATGACTTGAGAGACATAGGATGCCTTGAGAGACTTGAGTCTGACTCATCCTCAAAGACTTGAGACTTTATTTATTTTACCTTTATTTAAGGTTAGGCAAGTCAGTTAAGAACAAATTCTTATTTACAATGACGGTCTACCCCAGCCAAACACTAACCCGGAGGAAGCTGGGCCAATTGTGATGCCGCCCTATGGGACACCCAATCACGGCCGGTTGTAATACAGCCTGGAATCAAACCAGGGTCTGTAGTAATGCCTCTACCACTGAGATGCAGTGCCTTAGACGACTGTGCCACTCGGTTCAACTCTGGTTGTCTATGGTTCGTGACTCTGGTTTGTGCTCAAAGACTTGACTCGAACTCTCTCTTTATAGCGACACGTGTTTAGATGAATTGTGGCTATTATTGTGTCATAACTCAATGTACATGCTCTTTGTCTCTGAGACTTCGTGTACCATAGTGAAACAGGGTGGGCTTTGGACATCAACAGCATATATCCTCCCTGTTCCACCAACCTTTGCTCCCATCTGTTTACCTTTTCTCAGCTAACCGCTGACAGATCCATTGTCGGGTTTCAATACAAGCGCATTGAGGAGAAGTCACAGGGTCTGGCGCCAGAAGCTGAAATGTTAGCTCTGAAAAAAGGTTGAGTGGGAGGTTGGAGGTTGGTGCTTTACGTCCTTTATGACGTATGATATCATGATCATCCTCCCTTGGCCTTTCATAGTCTGCAAGTCATCCCACCTGGTCAACCTCTCCATGAATGTTCCTCCATTTGGCTCTCATCACCCTTAATTCAGGACGGATGCTTCCACACCCTATCCCTGTACTGTACAGCACACACCGTCCATGCTGTACACAGACATAAAGGATGTGCTTCCTTGAGCCCTCAGCAAGGGAAGCATGGTAGAGGGGAAACATGGTGATAGTGGTTGATGTCATTTATGGGGTTAGCACAGAAAACAGGAGTATGTTATAAACCAGTGTTTACCCTGCCAGATATAATTGAGGGGAACAATGCATGTAAACTTTCCATCCGTCTTTATTTGTCCAGTTACACTCACTAACTACTCCAACCATAAATCCAAGCATATGTACAATGCTATAATTTGCACATAAAATATGTATCAATGTCGAAAACACACAAAAACACACACAAACTTTATATACAATTATAGCATTGTACAGTTTGATTGGTGCAGCCAGGCATAACCAATCAACCCCATGACCAGAGGGGCCCAGAGTCTGATCTACCACCATTATCACACTGAAGCAAAACATGCCCACCGCTTCTATAGCAACGAGGGAAAAATAAATTATGTCACCGCTATAAGTTACTGAAGAAAGGCACAGATATAAATACTCCAAGGCATTAATAGTATCTGCTTTCTACCAGACCAGAATAAAGCATCATCAGCTGATGCTGTTGATGTAGCAGAGAATTAAATGTGTTTTTTTTTCTAATAAAGACAAGGTACAGTGGGGCAAAAAAGTATTTAGTCAGCCACCAATTGTGCAAGTTCTCCCACTTAAAAAGATGAGAGGCCTGTAATTGTCATCATAGGTACACTTAAACTATGACAGACAAAATGAGAAAAAAAATTCCTGAAAACACATTGTAGGATTTTTTATGAATTTATTTGCAAATTATGGTGGAAAATAAGTATTTGGTCACATACAAACAAGCAAGATTTCTGGCTCTCACAGGCCTGTAACTTCTTCTTTAAGAGGCTCCTCTGTCCTCCACTCGTTACCTGTATTAATGGCACCTGTTTGAACTTGTTATCAGTATAAAAGACACCTGTCCACAACCTCAAACAGTTACACTCTTTGGCCAAGACCAAAGAGCTGTAGACCTGCACCAGGCTGGGAAGACTGAATCTGCAATAGGTAAGCAGCTTGGTTTGAATAAATCAACTGTGGGAGGAATTATTAGGAAATGGAAGACATACAAGACCACTGATAATCTCCCTCGATCTGGGGCTCCACGCAAGATCTCACCCTGTGGGGTCAAAATGATCACAAGAATGGTGAGCAAAAATCCTACAACCACACGGGGGGACCTAGTGAAGGACCTGCAGAGAGCTGGGACCAAAGTAACAAAGCCTACCATCAGTAACACACTACGCCGCCAGGGACTCAAATCCTGCAGTGCCAGACGTGTCCCCCTGCTTAAGCCAGTACATGTCCAGGCTCATCTGAAGTTTGCTAGAGAGCATTTGGATGATCCAGAAGAAGATTGGGAGAATATCATACGGTCAGATGAAACCAAAATAGAACTTTTTGGTAAAAACTCAACTCGTCATGTTTGGAGGACAAAGAATGCTGAGTTGCATCCAAAGAACACCATACCTACTGTGAAGCATGGGGGTGGAAACATCATGCTTTGGGGCTGTTTTTCTGCAAAGGGACCAGGACGACTGATCCGTGTAAAGGAAAGAATGAATGGGGCCATGTATCGTGAGATTTTGAGAGAAAAGCTCCTTCCATCAGCAAGGGCATTGAAGATGAAATGTGGCTGGGTCTTTCAGCATGACAATGATCCCAAACACACCGCCCGGGCAACGAAGGAGTGGCTTCGTAAGAAGCATTTCAAGGTCCTGGAGTGGCCTAGCCAGTCTCCAGATCTCAACCCCATAGAAAATCTTTGGAGGGAGTTGAAAGTCCGTGTTGCCCAGCAACAGCCCCAAAACATCACTGCTCTAGAGGAGGTCTGCATGGAGGAATGGGCCAAAATACCAGCAACAGTGTGTGAAAACCTTGTGAAGACTTACAGAAAACATTTGACCTCTGTCATTGCCAACAAAGGGTATATAACAAAGTATTGAGATAAACTTTTGTTATTGACCAAATACTTATTTTCCACCATAATTTGCAAATAAATTCATTAAAAATCCTACAATGTGATCTTCTGGATTTTTGTTCTCATTTTGTCTGTCATCCATCTGTTTGTGTACCTATGATGAAAATTACAGGCCTCTCTCATCTTTTTAAGTGGGAGAACTTGCACAATTGGTGGCTGACTAAATACTTTTTTGCCCCACTGTACATCTGGGGCGTCCGGGGACACCATGCACAGCCAATCAAGGCGACAGCACTGCAGACAGGCACACAAACAGAGCCTCAGTCGTGACACTATTGTTAGTGGCAAATGACCTGTGTTCTGTTGGGCATTGCCTACCGTCTGTGAGGGGGGGTGTAAACCAGGTGCAGCCTATCATTCAATTAGCAACCAAGGGACAGAGGCGGGGAGAAGCATCACCCAGCACTACATAAGGCCTTTTCAGAAGGAAGGAAGTGAGAAAATGGAATGAGGTGCAGAGAGATGCATCCCAATACTAAAAAATAGACTATCCTGCATAGTAATGCAAATAGCAGTTGCTACATTATCTTGTCAGTAAACATGTTATCTTAACTCACATCTCTTTGCCTCATCCATACAGCTAATAACACAACAGTTGGTGTCAGCAGTGGGATCGAGCACTGCAGGTATAGTCACAACAAATGAAGAACTGATTACACACGGCCAGCTAACTTTAGCATATTCGCTAGCTAGCACAGCAAACTAATTCATTGTGATTTAATTATAATGTCAATACTAGCTACAGTGGTTAGTTAGCTTGGAGGTAGTATTTAGTGTTGTGTGCATTGTGTCTATGCACTTAGCTAGCTACAATCCCATAGCCTACATTTCATTTGAAATATGACTGGCTCATGACATTTAATAATGTATTTACAGAGAAAATGCCCCATTTATTTTTGTTGTCACTCCTGTTGGCCTCCCCACGTGGGAGTTTCTGCTCTCTGATTGGCTCAAAGTCAAGTTATTGGCCACTGACGAGCATTGCGATTCTACAATTGCAATTGCCAGGGTCGTCGCTAGCGGGTCGGCACGCAGCGGGTACCATTTTTGTGCTAGCTAGCTAGCTAAACATTTGGCTATGGACTTGCACTGGCAGTATGGGATTATGGAGAGTGAATTAAATTGTTTCTTCGTCATCTTGCTAGGTAGTTAGCTGTGACCATCTGGCTAGTATCAACAAGGGCTTTCCACAAAATAGCAACATTAGAGCAGCTAGTAAGCTAACATTGGGTTCTAGACCGTTAACTAAGCAACACAGAAGGACATACATTGCCAAACAACGCTACTGCCACCTTATGGTTTGGAGTATTTTAACAAGGCTGAGTGGCTGACGACTTCAATTTCTTTGCTGTGTGAACACAAAAGAGATTATACTAAGTACTGTCTGCAGGCAAACGTTTTACAATCCTTCTGGTGTCTCTGGGCTATTCGTCAGTGAGTGAGAGAAAGCAAGTGAGAGAGAGAGAGAGAGAGAGAGAGAGAGAGAGAGAGAGAGAGAGAGAGAGAGAGAGAGAGAGAGAGTGTGTGTGAGAGAGAGAGAGAGAGAGAGAGTGTGAGAGAGAGAGAGAGAGAGAGAGAGAGAGAGAGAGAGAGAGGAGAGAGAGAGAGAGAGAGAGAGTGAGAGAGAGAGAGAGAGAGAGAGAGAGAGAGAGTGTGAGAGAGAGAGAGAGAGAGAGAGAGAGAGAGAGAGAGAGAGAGAGAGAGAGAGAGAGAGAGAGAGAGAGAGAGAGAGAGAGAGAGAGAGAGAAGAGAGAGAGCGAGAGAGTGAGGAGAGGAGAGAGAGGAGAGAGAGAGAGAGAGAGTGAGATGAGAGAGGAGAGAGAAAGAGAGAGAGAGAGAGAGAGTGAGAGAGAGAGACGAGAGAGAGAGAGAGAGAGAGAGAAGAGAGAGAGAAGAGAGGTTGAGAGAGAGAGGAGAGAGAGGAGAGAGAGAAGGAGATGAGAGAGAGAGAGAGAGAGAGAGAGAGGAGAGAGAGAGAGAGAGAGAGGAGAGAGAGAGAGAGAGAGAAGAAATAGAGAGGCAGAAAAAGGACGAAATAGAGAGACAGAGATAGAGAGAGACAGAGATAGAGAGAAACAGAGAGAGAGAGAGACAGAGATAGAGAGAAACAGAGAGAGAGAGTGTGTATGTTTGCTTGTTCTGTAATTGATATTGAAGGTTAATCAGTGAGAGTGAGGGGTGTGTGCATAATAATAATGTATTTGTGAGTGTATAGATGTCACCAGTGACATAACTACTCTGTATAACACATTCAAGCCAAACCAAACCAATCAAACGCACCCAATCAAAACACACCAAACCAATCAAACACATTGACTAGGCTAAAACTAGACTTTTAACATTATTTCCTTTCCGCAGTTTCAGGCTTCTCAACGATATATACATTTAAGCTTCAAGCAGCTCTCACTACTAGCCTACATGAGGATGGCACAACACCTTCAGCCCCTCACGGTCATACACACTAACACCCAGGCAGAAACAACAACTAGTGTCCCCTCACATTGTGACAGCGTGACCTTAGGCTGGTGACCAGAGGTCAGACTCCATTCAACTCCTCGTATTGTCTCCTTGCCAAAGGAAGTGGCGTTTACCCGCCCTCACGTTCTTCATGATTGCACTCCTTTGTCTGCCTATGAGCGTAATGGAGGCAAAAAAACTCAAACATGAACAAAGGTCTCGACAAGTAGACCACGCGCAGCTACGAGAAACCATGTTAACGGTTGATTGTAACGGACAGAACATTTTTGTGCGGCCATTGGCCAATGAACCGCAAGTGTCGCTCATGGTTCGTGGTTGCTCATCAGCTACACTGATGGTAATTAGATCATATTCATATCGTCGACCTTGAGTTCATTATAATGAGAGAGAGGGGAGGGGGATTATGGGAAGGTGGCTGACTGGCCCTTTGTGACATCATCCCCTGTAGTGGTTGGTTGGGGGAGTTGTTGATGATGATTGATGAGGGCAGTGTGTCATGTGACTTCCCATAAAGCACGGATGACTGTCAGGCCCTATTCCTAGAGGAGCTGACGCCATAGAATTACAATGGGTATAAAATACATTACAATTCAAATCCATGTTCCGTGATGTGTGGTTTGGTGGCCATATTGGGTGTACTATTTGGACTGTTTGGTTAATTGATAGTTATCCCATCCTTATTCGGAAATTTGTTTGGATATGTGTTCTCTGTGGCCATTGCAAGGAATGTATAAATGTACACAATGTACAAATAGAATGAACTCACTGACAATTCGTAATATCACGTTAACCAAATCAGCATGATACTGTGAAAAGCTGTGAAGTTCATTAACCGTATTCATGATGATTATTTTCCCATTGTTCATGTACCTCTGCTTTCATTTCACAAAGCAGAGGTTTCATGTCCTGTGAACACGTGCAACTTTTTTCAACCTTTTTATAACATTCTTCTCCTGAGCTTTCAAAAGAAGTCCCTGCATACAAGTACCAGCACAGCGAGCAGAAACCTCTGGAAAAGACCAGCTCACACTGTAAACCAGTGGTTCTCAAACCTCTCCTCGGGGACCCCCAGTTGTTCCATGTATTTAATCTATTCCAGAGTTAGCACACCTGAGTCAACTTACCAACTAATCATCAACCCTGAATGTGAATCGGGTGAGCTAGTTCAAGGCTACAACAAAGATATGAAACGTCTGGGGGTCACAGAGGAGAGGTTTGAGAACCACAGCAGTAAACAGTTGGGTCGGGCAACAATTCACCGGAGTGACAGAGACACCTACTGGACATACCAGGTCACACAACTCTATCTCAGCTGGTTCCAATGTATCGTCCAACTCACACCTAAACCTGAAGCACCTACTTCCTCATGTTAACCCAAGCAATAGAAGATATGTAGATAGTTAACTTGTGTAAATTATGCTTAGGAGCTATTTAAGTTGTGATGGTCACATAGCCTACAAACTAAAAACTATATTTGTGAAACCCCACGAATGCATAATAATTTCATACAGCCATCCTTTTCAAGTCGTCTCCTACAATGCACTCATTTTTGAAGGCAGTGCAACGGCAGTGAGTACAGTTCTGTCTCAGTGAATTGGAGGACTCCCCATTTTCCCCCAGTGGTCCGAGCTGGGCTGTCTGCCAACGGGGGCTTAGGTCCACAGGCTTGGCTGTCTAACCTGTTAGCATAGCAACGCTCTCGCAAAGGGGGCAGCAGAGGACACAGAGTGTGTGATCTGTTTTATAGGGGCTACTCTAAAGTTTATGTTCACACTATACTGTATATAGGCTGCCATTCCTGAAGTCAGACGTACTAGTACTAGGCAACATGCGTGCACACACACACACACTCACAAATACAAACACATATATCTGTTTTCGAGAACACTCATTCTCATAACCAAAAGTTTACTAAGGGTCACAGACAGCAGTGTCAATCTCCGGTTCCTGTGTCAAATTACAAACACATTATAAGTGGGGGGTCCTACAGTGCTTCCTGTAACACAGACGCACACGTGCACACACAAGCATGCATCCACGCATGCACGCACACACACAGCAATACTTTGGTTGCACAGAGAGAGACTGATCTGGCTGGGGTGAATGGGAGTGCTTGGCCGCACAATGAGACTGATCTGGCTGGGGTGAATGGGAGTGCTTGGCCGCACAATGAGACTGATCTGGCTGGGGTGAATGGGTGTGCTTGGCCGCACAATGAGACTGATCTGGCTGGGGTGAATGGGTGTGCTTGGCCGCACAATAAGACTGATCTGGCTGGGGTGAATGGGTGTGCTTGGCCGCACAATGAGACTGATCTCCAATCAGACAAATCGTATGAAAGAGAAGGAAAGCAGAAAGAGCCACAGTCTGTAAGATTTCTACTAATTTTAACTAATGAAATAGCCTACACCCATTGATTTGGAAAAATATGACTTCAAAATAGCTTCATAATCAGATTAGTACAGCTGTCTTATTGAGTCATGCTTAAAAATGAAGACCTACTACTGCATTCATGTTTTTGTTGTCATAGGAGGCTTGCAGAGTGTAGCTTTAAAGACTAAAGGAACAGAGAGAAACAGAGATTGGAAGTGTAGCTAATCGAGGACATGAAGTTTCTGAAAATGTACAAAGTGTCTATCTATCGATCGCTCCCGGATACATTCCAACGCAGCATCTGTCACTCTACCCTCTTATCTGTTATTTATTGACCTGGCTCTAGCTCAAGCCCAGCGAGACTTCACAATCTCACACCTACAACTCCCTCCAGCCCATTCGTTCCCATTCAGACTGCCAGAGAATGAGACCTAAACTGAAACTGCTTCCCAGTTCTCACACTGAGTTAGCCTAACATTAGCACCACAAGTTAAAGGTGTACTTTACCATACTGAGGCCTCAAAATGTGGGAATATCCAGCCTGGTCTCAGAGCATTACGTATTATTCTGATGCAAAACGTACGATATGGTATGAATTCTAACGTTAGCTAGGCTAAGGGTTAGGGGTTAAGCTTAGTGTTAAGTTTAGGAGATAGATTAAAGGGTTAGGGGAAGGGTTAGCTAACTTGTTAAGTAGTTTCAAAGTAGCTAAAAAGCACTAAGTAGTTGAAAAGTTTCTAAAATGCTAAAGTTGGCCGTGATGACATTCAAACTTGCAACCTTATGATCGCTAGAAGTTTGCGTTATACGCCCACCCATCCAACCACCCTACTTAATTAACCATCTGTCTTAGTAACCATACCAAACGTAACATACAGGATTTACATTTACATCTAGTCTATGAGACCAGGCTGGTTATCCAATGTTGCAGTGCTGCACCCGCTAATGTCTTGTGGCCATTAAATTACAAGTCCTCCAGGTAATAGTGAAAGGAAGATCTGGGTAAAATGCATTTGAGGAGCTCCAAGGTAATCGGACCAATGTATAATGCATTAAGATGAATAAATAAGTCATAGAGGAATACACTGTAACTAGGTGAAACAGAGAGAGAGAGAGACAGACACACAGGAGAGTTCAAACAGTAAGCAGTAACAAACAAAAAACAGATATACTGACAAAAATCACAGTAACAAAATATTTTATGAAAAGATGGATTCTACTTTATATTATGGACCAAAATCTTGTATTTACTTGATAATAAAGTAATTACATAGGTTGGTAGTGCAACTACATCACAGGTACATGTTGTAAATAGTTTCATATCACCAAACTCGTGGAACTGGTGTGGTAGTGCCGCTCCAGGCCTGGAGTTGGAGAACTCTGCAGTAGAGGCAAGGCCCAAGGGAACAGCACAACCACCTACTCCTTCTGCGACCCCGAGAGTCGGACCAACAAACATACCAACGACGACCCCCACGGCCCCCCAGTACTCACCCCTTCAGACCTTCCCAAAACACGTGCAACAAATGGAGCCTCCAGGGCCGGAATCTCAATAGATTTTGAATGCCTTAGGAGGTGAAATGGAACAGTATTACTCTGTGGCCAACAGGTCATATGACATGGATGGAGTGTGAGAGGATGATGAGGTTGGGTCTAATGCGCTTACGTGACTTCCTCTCCTCGTCTCCTAAACGTGTTTCCTTTGGATTGATTCCTTCTTGTAAATGTTTTGTGACATTCCATCATATCACGGGCTCCCGAGTGGTACACCGGTCTAAGGCACTGCATCTCAGTGCTAGAGGTGTCACTACAGACCCTGGTTCGATTCCAGGCTGTATCACAACCGGACGTGACTTGGAGTCCCATAGGGCGGGACACAATTGGCCCAGTATTGTCCGGGTTTGGCCGGGGTAGGCCGTCATTGTAAATAAGAATTTGATCTTAACTGACTTGCCAAGTTAAATAAAGGTTAAATACCAGGGAGTCATTTCAATAGCAGAGGGTCTTGGCTTGGTGGTCCTTTCTAGTGACTCTTTGGTGGCAGGTAGCCTAGCGGTTAGAGCATTGGGCCAGTAACCAAAAGGTTGCTTGTTCAAATACCTGAGCCGACAAGTGTGACCTTGAGAAAGGCACTTAACCCTAATTTGTTCCAGGGGCGCCATACTACTATGGCTGTAAAACTGCATATATCCGGTGTATGTGACAAACCATTTTATTTTATTTGTATTTTTTAGTGTAGAGGAAATGTGGTGGAGGATCACTTCCTTAATACCCTCATAACCTCCCTCATTGGCTTTGTTAACATAGTGTGACTGCCATTTACAGGATGATTTCTGCTAAAGCACAGAAAAACGCCACATCAACATTTTAGAGCATCTCAGGATTAAATGTTTTTCAGGATTCAGTATGGGGAACACACACATTCTCTCTCTCACACATACACAGTACTCTAGGCTATTTTATAACAAGCTTTTCTGACCCATCATGTTGAGGAAGGAGGGTGGGCAGTGCTGTGCACTACACCATCCCATGTCCCCCGCACTGCCCTCGTTCTGCATGCCATGACAGATGTACAAAAGACATGGCCTTGTGCCAGGCCCTAATCTCTTTTGTAAAGACCATACAATGATGATCCCCTGCCTGGGGAAGTTATTTGAATAGTGCATTATTATGGTAATTCATTCCAAACCATTCTAGCAACTGCGTTCTATCAGGTTGTTTATCTTAGTTTTTATTCTGAATGCTGTTTTTGCATTTACCGTGAGAAAGTAAATAAATAGGGCTTATATATAGCGATCAGGCTTTGTCTCTTTAAATGTCTGTCCGGGTAGCCTAGAACTTCAACTAGAGCAAAAGATGAAAAAAAACGAATTACTTCACCTTTGCCAAAAATAACTTAAAGCAAACTATAAGTATTTTGTTACCTGTGTATCCAGCATCATCATCATCATCTTCTTCTTGGATTCATATCCCCTTCCTTTTCTTTTCCTGGCAAATCTCGACGCGTCGTGAGGCACTCCTACAATAAAACTCTCCACATTTCGAGCGAAACAGCCAAAAACCCACTGACAGCGCACTTGAAACGTGTCGAATTCCCCGTGACTGTAGTAGCCTAGTGCTCGTGGCTTGTACAGTGCAATATCCTCGGAATACAACAGCCGTGTACAGATGTGTCATCAATTCCAACTCTGTTGATGGCACTCACTAAAAATCAGACTGTAAGCATTAAAAAAGCTTATCGCACTTGAAAGTTAGACTAATGGCCGAGTAAGAAAAATATCCTCAGTAATGGAAAAGACACTTGTTTCAAATCAAGTGGGCCACATATGGTTTCTATTCAGGGTGATAAACCCGCAGTCCGATTTCTTCTCCAGAAATTTGTGGCGGAGCTTGGACAAATAACATTGAGAAAAATAGAAAAATAGATCACAGTGGGACAATATTAGAATAAAAAACTAACGGCCTTCACTTCATGCATGGATAGGCCATATATTCATATGACAGTTATATGCTGTATCTATATTTACATTTTAGTAATGTATCTGACGCTATTATTTAGAGCCACTTACAGGACCAATTAAGGTTTACGTGCCTTGCTCAAGGGCACATCGACAGATGTTTCACCTAGTCGCCTCGGGGATTCGAACCAGCGACTTTTCTGTTACTGGTACCTGCCCCCCTATCTGTGTGAAACGGGATGTTTGCTTGGTTCGAAAAATAACTCTTGATTATATCGAGGTTGCACCCTTTAAATTCTCAATTAGATTAATTTAATTTGACACTTGGAGACCAAGTGGAATGGATACGATCCCGATAGACACAATAATTCAATGTTGGCCTTGAAAGAAATATGTAAAAGTCAGTTACATTATGAAATATGAATTTAAAAAACGGCATAGGGCTATAAATCAGCGATATCCATGTACAATTCAATTGATATTCTCTCGCAGCCACTCCACCTCATAACATGATGCTGAAGGCACAGATGGATGACAGGGCGATTCCGATTTCTGGGTCATCTTTTCCTATTGCATTTTTCCCGACAAGATGCCATCACATTTTATGATTTTGTTTTGGATATGATCCAACCATTAGCCTATAGTCATTATAATCATACAATTAATAAGCACAACATTTATTTTTAGAGCTGGGTGCTCCCCATGTCGATATATGTATATCCAGAGGCTCCCGTTTCTATAATTATCCCAGTGTCTCCTTCATCAAAATATTCTCCTGACACAAAATGGATGGTCTCTCCAATGTCTTGCTTTTTCATATTCTTCTCTGAGCAGACTCCTTCGGGATGTGTGGAATCGTTGTCATATCCCTCCTTCATATGCCTCTGAGGTGTTGGCTGTTCCGTTGAGAAAAAAATACTAACCCCATAAATAGCATGGTGAGAAGCGAGTCCTGTCTTAGCCAAGCAGACGCATTTAAATACAGAACGAGAAAGGTGGACATGTACAAATAAACGACATGTACAAGTAAACGAAAAATCACTGGCATCCACAACGCACGATGTTAGCAAATGAAATTGGAATGCTTCGGTACCCACGAGCTGTTATTGACGAGGCTGGGATGCCTGTGTCTTGGGCTTTACCTCAATTTCGCAGCATACCCTGCGCCGGAGCGGATTGTCATTTCTGAGCCCCGAAGCAAGCATAAAATCATTAATTCTCAAAATTGTCCCAGTGTTGTTCCTTGGTGTAGTCCCGGTCGGGCAGAATAATCAGTCGCGCTCCCCGCCAGCCGGTTGTCGATGAGATGAAGAACAGAGGGAATACGGACAAACCTCACGACCCACTCGCGCTGAATTCTGCGTGCGCAGCCAGCCAGGGCAGATTTGACCTCAATCTGAAATAGCTACATTACAGACATGAATATAATCTATATTGGGTGCCTGCTGTAGTCTAGTGTAGCTGTCACCAAAAGCTCAAAGCCGGCATTAAAAACAAATGTGATCACATAGCCTAGTATGGGGCCTTCGTGACATCATATGATAGGCTAGACTGGTGTGCAAATGTATCGTAGATTAAATGTAGGCTATTTAGTCAAATAAAATACTGAGCCACACACTGGCCCTATGTTTGTCAAATAACTAACATTTATTTTACGGAAATTATAAATAGTTATATTCCTCTCTTTAAAGCCCTTGGTGTTTAGCTCGTGTGAGAGACAGGTAGAATATACCGAATATTCCCGTGATGCCTGGTCTGGCAGATGCGACAAGACTCCTCGTAACCCGCTACGATTTCGTCTTTCCCAAGTCAAACAAAAGACTGATATTTTGTAAGATTGACAAATTCAACATGGGCCTACTATAAAACGTTGACAACAACCTATCATCGCTTACAGAGGAAAAATAATCATGGGCACCAAGTGGTCTATGGTGCAAGTAAGGGAGGGGTTTCCATGGAAACAAGCTGCTGAAAGCTCAGTACCAAACCAAGTTTAATAACCAGTGATGCTGTACCACTATGTGGCAGGATTTCTAAAATCTGGAAGTCATTGTATATTTTTACCAATCATTCAACCATAGTCCCATCATCAAGGTTCTGATATTTATACAAAATAGCCTAAGTATTTGAATCATCATTACAAATGTAGCCGTGATTTATTAAATTAAAGTAATACTTTAGGTCAAAAGCAGAACATCAATAGTGAAAATGTCCGATACAAATTGACAGAATCTCACAATTATTTAATTGATACCATCGTTGAAATATTTATTGTTCAGTTGCAAACACTGTAAACACCAGTATAGAACTCCAATACTAAGATACTGTATATACCCATACAAAAATGTAGTCATGCAAAAAAACAAGAGAAGAGTGTCATACAGACAGACACGCATACACACGCAGCATACACACGCAGCATACACTTATGCATACGAACAAACACACACGGTTCATAAAGAGTTAAACTGTTTCAGGATGAAAATACATAGAGCAGAGTACACATAAAAAATAACTTCAGATGTGGACGCTTCATATCCCAGCTCGAAAAAGCTACTTCAGTTTACAACATCCCTTAGACCAATGCTGCCCAAGGTTAATATTTAACAAGGTAGCAATACAAATGTTACATAGTAGCAATAAGATAACCATTAGAAAGAGAGAGTAAAGATTGATGTTAATAACCAAAGAGTGGTGTTTTCCGCCACACAAATATATAAGTTAGGAGACAAGTTATTTATCTGCTAGACATTCATTCTGACCCGCTTTCTCACCATCCCACCCTTGTGTGACTGTCCTTGTCTATCAGTGTTTTGTTACTTGTCATGTTTGTTTGTGGACCCAGGATGAATAGCTGCTGCCTCTGCAAAAGCAAATGGGGATAAAAAAAAAAACACAACCCCCCCCAACAAAAAAAAACTGCACAATGTAAACCAAAAAGACAAATCATTCTTTCTTGCATTTGTTGTTCAGGCACATGAGATGAGTGGAAAAAAAGCAACAACAAAATGTACTGCTACACCTTTGTAGAGCACTCCCTACTAGGGTTTTGAGGTCAATTTATGACCTGAATTGAGATAATTAAATTGGAATTCATGGTTTAGTCCTTTCAGCTCTGTGAACACGAGGTCGGAGCTAGGGCAAGGCGCTAACACGTTTTGCATGTCAGCAATCAAGATTTCAAAATATATAACTTTTAAAATAAAGCCGGCGTGATGCATTTTTTTGATCATACCAGCTGTATTTCTGTATATTGAAAGTTATACATCTTGAAAACTTGATTGCTGACATGCAAAACATTTTTGGAACTTTCTCAAAAATGGACTAATGAAACAAATAGCAAAAGATAGTTTTGGGGTGGAATTTTCCTTTAAGGAGAGGGAGGAGACATTACATTGAAAGGAAGTGATTTAGAAGCTTTGGAACTCAGCCAATCACTCAAGTTCACCAGGGAAGATGCATTTGGGATTAAGTCTCCCTTGGTTAAGAGCCCTTAAAGTACAGACAATCGATCTAAACTTGACCTAAACATGGCACCTTTCTTTTCCCTCCTATTTCACAAGCTATTAAACAGAAGGGGCGAGAGGAAGCAGTTGGTATCAGAAACATTGCCAATATAAACCTCAGAAATATTTGAATACTTTTCGAAATATTGTTTTTCTTCCTGGCCTAGTCTACAGACTTCAGAGCTCTGCAGCGAAGAGCCTGTGTCCCATTCTCTCCCCTCTTACACTGCTTCACGCCCCCACATGTTTCTTCTGCCAGCGTGCTCCGCTCCCTTTTCAGATGCAGAGCCATTGGTGACCTCACCTTACAAAACCAATATGGATGGAGGAAACACCCCCATGTGTTACTAATAACCCCACAATGCTGGGGCTCTGTGGTCTACATTAAACCACAGCACTGAGGGGGTGGAGAATGTGAGAGTGAAAAGAGAGAGGGGAGAGAGAGAGATGGACAGAAAGAGGGAGGGAGAAGAATGGGAGAAATGAGGGAAAGCAACACAGGGAAAGGGTGTAAAGTAAAAACTGTACTTGTTGCACACTTGGCATTTATTATAAAAGGGCCTGAAACTACACAAAGAAGAGCCCTTAGAGAAGAATATGGCTACACATAGCATTGTCAAATTCCTGATGTAATCACTATACAGATTTATATAATCGCCACTGGCAACAATGCAATGTTGTCCTTCCACATAGTCAAAGACGTTAAGGATTTTTAAGACAATGGAGGATATGTCAAATCAGAGCACAACACGCTGGACAATTTACATTGTTGCCCTGTGTAGCAGTGGCATGACAAACATTCATCTGACACCAAGGACAATGTGGTGCGAATAACAGACAACGACAAAAGACTGTTCAGCCATGTTAAATTCAACAGAGGATAAATGTTACAGAAAAAGACATCGACATGCAGGATTACAAAATATATTCTTATATTTCATGATGAGTATGCATACTCCCTATCTAGCCCTGTTATTCTCAAGTCCACAATTATAGTAGCTTTTTGCCACATAGGATTTGCTGTCTACCGTCAAACGGTTGGCAGAGATGAGACCAGAGGCAGTGAGCTGCTTTCTAAAACAGTCTCAATATAGCTGTAAAACAGATAGTTTGTGGTCCACAAATTGAATGTCTGCTGGATGAGAAACAGAGCGATATGATAAAAGGGAGAATGGCAGTGCATGGCGGTTGGCAGGCAGACTGTGGCAGGGGGCCTACTGTCTTGCTGCTAGCCCTATCCTGGACAAGCCCTCAAAATCACAGGGCAAGGAGGGGAGGAAGAGGTGGAAGAAAGGCAAGAGCCATGGAAAAATTGAAAAAAGTAAAGGGAAAAAATGGTGATAGAGCAAGAACGAGAAAATGTTCGAGAACCATAAACCATTCATCATTGACAACAAACGTTTGTGAATCACAGGAAGACAAGACTTTCCTTCTTTGTCATTACTGAACCTTCAAGGGGGGATTTGTCACTGTTTATATACATTCATTAAAAGGTTCAATGCAGCTGGTTTTCCCCCACACCAGTATCAAATTATTTCTAGGTAACAATTAAGTACCTTACTGTGATTGTTTGAAATTAAAATGATCAAAAAGAAAAAAATAGCTTCTTAGCAAAGAGCAATTTCTCAAGCAAGATCTTGGCTAAGAGTGTCAGGGAGTGTTCTGACTAGGGAGGGGGAACTGAAAACTAGCTGTTATTGGCAGAGAGGTTTGGAAATCTTTATTAACCAATTCACCACATGGTGATGTCACCATGGAAGGCCAAAACTCCCTCACACCAAAACAAGCTGAAATTTCAGGAAGTATTTTCAAACAGCTCTTACACTAAAAGGGCATTGTCATAATTTTCACAATGTCAGTATGAATCCAACCTCGGTGTGGAAATATATGTAAAACACAGGGAAATCAAGTTTTTGACTGCACTGGGCCTTTAAGATCAAGACATGATTATAGACACACTGATCGACCAAGCCAAGCTGTTTGAACTAGGAGTGTTCCCATTTCATTCAGTGTCAAAATACTCAGCACAGTATCTCTTACTACCTCACTTTAGTACAATAAAGCCACATTGAACCATCGCTAGTCACAGACTGTCAATTTGTACCAATTCCTGTCTAGGCTATTTTTCAGTAGGAAGATACCATCTTGTTACTGAAATAGTGTTAGAATGTAGACTAATACCATCTTGTTACTGAAATAGTGTTAGAATGTAGACTAATACCATCTTGCCACTGAAATAGTGTTAGAATGTAGACTAATACCATCTTGTTACTGAAATAGTGTTAGAATGTAGACTAATACCATCTTGTTACTGAAATAGTGTTAGAATGTAGACTAATACCATCTTGTTACTGAAATAGTGTTAGAATGTAGACTAATACCATCTTGCCACTGAAATAGTGTTAGAATGTAGACTAATACCATCTTGTTACTGAAATAGTGTTAGAATGTAGACTAATACCATCTTGCCACTGAAATAGTGTTAGAATGTAGACTAATACCATCTTGCTACTGAAATAGTGTTAGAATGTAGACTAATACCATCTTGTTACTGAAATAGTGTTAGAATGTAGACTAATACCATCTCGCTACTGAAATAGTGTTAGAATGTAGACTGAAGCCTCCTGAGTGGCGCAGTGGTCTAAGACACTGCATCGCAGTGCAACAGTAGCTATGCCACTAGAGATTCTGGGTTTGAGTCCAGTGTCTGTCGCAGCCGGCCGCGGCCTGGGAGACCCATGGGGTGGTGCACAATTGGCCCAGCATCGTCCGAGTTAGGGGAAGGTTTGGCTGCCAGGGATGTCCTTGTCCCATCGCACACTAGCGCCTCCTTTGGCGGTCCGGGCGCAGTGCACGGTCACCAGGTGTACAGTGTTTCCTCCGACACATTGGTGTGGATGGCTTCTGGGTTAAGTGGGCATTGTGTCAAGAAGCAGTTGGTTGGGTTGTGTTGGAGGACGCACGGCTCTCGGCCTTCACCTCTCCCGAGACTGTACAGGAGTTGCAGCTATGAGACAATTGGAGACCACGAAATTGGGGAGAAAAAGATGTAAAAAGAAAAGAATATAGACTGATACCATCTTCCCACTGAAAGGGATGGTGATACTTGGAATTTCTAGGGAATGCTAATAAAACTGAAAAGCAAACAGTAAAAAGGTAACTGTTGTATCATTCTCACAATATTGATGAAAACAAAGCAAGTCATTATCTGTGTACTTTAAAGTATCACATTATTATGAAGGTCCTACTGTTTGAAAAGGTAAATACATTTCAAGGGTGTCTTAGCTTTGTGGTAAGTGTTAGCGTTTAAAAAATAAAATAATCTATAACATTCAATCATAGTGATTTTAAGTAATCAACTCCTTAATTTTTCAACTCTTATCTGTCAACTCCATTATGTGAATACATAAATGTTATCATCATAGCCTTTCAATGTCAGTCATTTATCCATGATAAATATTCTGCTACTATTATCAATCATTTGTTCTCTGTAATAATCTTACAGTATGCAGAGCAAAATGTGTTATGCTTCATTTACAAGACGTCATTCATGTTTAATGTATTCTGGTTTATTCTGGACACTCAATGCGACCAGAGATAGGTCAAAATATATTATTAAAAAATGAATGCCCAATTTAATTGGATTGATTTGTTTGCTTAGTAATGCCCTCACATCAAAAGCAACCATATCATCGTTATCAAGGTATCAATTTCAGTTAGGTTAGTGGGTCAGACAGCAAGTAGCCTAGTGGTTAAGAGCTTTAGGACAGTAACCGAAAGGTCGCTGGTTCGAATTCAGAAGCCGACTAGGTGATCAATCTGCCGATGTGCCCTTGAGCAAGGCACTTAACCCTAATTGCACCTGTAAGTCGCTCTGGATAAGAGCTTCTGCTACATGACACACAGAAATAAACAAAAAAAAGTTTCACATCCCATTGGTTTGACAGCAAACATACATTAATATTGCCGACTCCATAGACACGGAATCAGGTTACATCCAGCTATAAACTGTCCAGACGTGTAGCTCATGTGCGTAGAGTAAATATCTGAGCACGGTCATGAAAACAGAGAGAGAGGATGCTTGCGTTGAGGCCCAATGTCATAACAATCTATACTTTAAAGCAAACCCTGTGGCAACATTTTTTTTGCTGTTGTTGTGGTTAGTCTTTACAAGGTAGTAATATATTTCATCTTAATGATAAAAATAAAAAACCTTCACTTTGACAGTAAAAAAAAAAAGTTATTCCCAACCCACTAAAAAGAAATACCCTAAAAAAAACCTGGGAGTGTGATATTCGCCCTGGCAGACTTTATAATGATGCTTCTGTTGTAATTGTTACTGTGGTTTCTCTGCTTCATATATGCAGATTTGTACACTTTTTTTCAAGTGTTCAGTGCAAAAATAAATAGCTTGAGGCCACACACCCTCCCAGTGGAAAAACTGTCAGGCCGTGAGAGTGAGATGACAAGCCTAAGTACCGAGTTTGGTTGCTCCGACCAACCTTGTACCAAACCTGGCGCCAGGTGTCTTCCTCTCCCTCCTTTGTTGTGCCCAGGGTTATCAGTTTAATGTTGCATCCTCCCCTCCCCAACCAAGGAAGGGAGAAGGGAGGTAGGGGTGGCTATGACCCGTCCTGAAGCTGCTTGGCCTTGGCCAGGATGGTGTGGACATCTGAGATGGGGTAGTCCTGAAGAAGACCAGAGACAATCCGCTAAAACGTCAAGTAAAACCACCGTAGTCACCTAAAACATTACCTACATTGGCCACACTGTTTTTGAAAAGATCCTTTCAGATGGTCTTACCTGCAGCAGTCTCATGTTGATCGTGAAGTCGCCTGCCAGCAACTGATCTCGAATCAGTCTGAAACCACACAGGACAGACATGCTAATCAGAACAGAAATAACAAACAATGCATATCATATTGTAAGATGCAGACACGTATCTTACTAGTATCCAATTCCACCAAAATCCTATCCAATTCCATCCAAATTCAAGTGCATACCAGAATTGCATTGCATTCTTCTCCATGTTCAATTCAACAGACTTGGGGAATTGGGGCGGAGGTCAATCTGTGGGTAGGGGTGTTCCAGCCCAAAGGGCTGTGGTTCGTGACTAGGGAGGACAGACGGGAACTCACACGAGCATGGCGCAGCAGACCAGGATGAGGAAGTTGAAGCGGTCCTGGTCGGAAAAGAGCGTGTCCCAGATGCGGATGACGTCGGGCAGGAGGAACTCCTGAGACAGCAGCAGGGTCAGCCAGCGGAAGGTGAAGTACTGAGGCTTGATGTTCTGCTCCTGCTGTTAAAGAGAAGGGAGTTAGGGGGTTGAAATATTGAACTAGCCTCCATAATAACTACAAACATCATAACATTATCCCACTAAATGAATTCATCAAATGAAGTGTTGGTTTTGATTAGGAGGTGCATGGGGAAAATTAATAGGTAAACAGATCAAATGTGTAACCCCCCCCCCCCCTATACCCCTATGAACTTGTATCCTTTCAGAGCCGTGAAGATGAGTCAACAAGGGCCCAGGAAAAGGGCATAGGGATGGCTTTGGGACTGGGCCCAGGAGTCCCTCGCTCACCAGTTTAATGTAGAGCTCCATGTCCTTCTCCTTGAGCATGGAGTAGACGCTCTCCATCTTGTAGGTGATGCCGCACTGTGAGTCGTCCAGACTCTTGATGAACATGTCCCGGTTCTCCGACATCAGGTTGGTGAAACAGAAGAAGGTGTCCGCCTCAGCGTGCTCTGATTGGTTGGACGGTCAATTAGTAAACCAGTCAATCAATCAGTCAATCGTGCCCTAACTAGTTTCAATTGTGTCTGTCTGTCTATATATGACAGACGATAAAATACTTCTAAATGGAGGTCAAGCAATATATATCTGAGAATTAGAAGTGATCGGGAAGAAGGGGGGGTCCCTCATTTGTCCTCTAGCTGGCAGTCCTGAATCAGTTAGCTTGATCCATTCCATCACAGAACACCCATTCCATCACAGAACACCCATTCCTTCACAGAACACCCATTCCTTCACAGAACACCCATTCCTTCACAGAACACCCATTCCTTCACAGAACACCCATTCCTTCACAGAACACCCATTCCTTCACAGAACAGTAGCACTCTGATGCAGACTAGTGCAATCCCCATCGAGACCGTGTCTGTGCCTTGACCTAGGTTGGGCAAAACTAAACATGGCGGTGTTTGCCTTAGCAATCTCACTAGGATAAAGACCTCCTCCATTCCTGTCATTATTGAAAGAGATCATGATACCAAAGGCAATTATAGTCAATGAACTAATCACTGATCATAATCTTGATGTGATTGGCCTGAAACATGGCTTAAGCCTGATGAATTTACTGTGTTAAATGAGGCCTCCCCTCCTGGCTACACTAGTGACCATATCCCCGTGCATCCCGCAAAGGCGGAGGTGTTGATAACATTTACGATAGCAAATTTCAATTTACAAAATAAAAAATGACGTTTTCGTCTTTTGAGCTTCTAGTCATGAAATCTATGCAGCCTACTCAATCACTTTTTATAGCTACTGTTTCCAGACCTCCTGGGCCATATACAGCGTTCCTCATTGAGTTCCCTGAATTCCTATCGGACCTTGTAGTAATAGCAGATAATATTCTAATCTTTGGTGACTTTAATATTCACATGGAAAAGTCCACAGACCCACTCCAAAAGGCTTTCGGAGCCATCATCGACTCAGTGGGTTTTGTCCAACATGTCTCTGGACCTACTCACTGTCACATTCATACTCTGGACCTAGTTTTGTCCCATTGAATAAATGTTGTGGATCTTAATGTTTTTCCTCATAATCCTGGACTATCGGACCACCATTTTATTACATTTGCAACAAATAATCTGCTCAGACCCCAACCAAGGAACATCAAAAGTCGTGCTATAAATTCACAGACAACGTCTGGTTCCTTTTTAGGACCACTATTGTTTTCATTATACATTTTACCTCTTGGGGATGTCATTCGAAAACATAATGTTAACTTTCACTGCTATGCAGATGACACACAGCTGTACATTTCAATGAAACATGGTGAAGCCCCAAAATTGCCCTTGCTAGAAGCATGTGTTTCAGACATAAGGAAGTGGATGGCTGCAAACTTTCTACTTTTAAACTCGGACAAAACAGAGATGCTTGTTCTAGGTCCCAAGAAACAAAGAGATCTTCTGTTGAATCTGACAATTAATCTTAATGGTTGTACAGTCGTCTCAAATAAAACTGTGAAGGACCTCGGCGTTACTCTGGACCCTGATCTCTCTTTTGAAGAACATATCAAGACTGTTTCAAGGACAGCTTTTTTTCATCTACGTAACATTGCAAAAATCAGAAACTTTCTGTCCAAAAATGATGCAGAAAAATTAATCCATGCTTTTGTCACTTCTAGGTTAGACTACTGCAATGCTCTACTTTCCTGCTACCCGGACAAAGCACTAAATAAACTTCAGTTGGTACTAAATACGGCTGCTAGAATCCTGACTAGAACCAAAATATTTGATCATATTACTCCAGTGCTAGCCTCCCTACACTGGCTTCCTGTCAAGGCAAGGGCTGATTTCAAGGTTTTACTGCTAACCTACAAAGCATTACATGGGCTTGCTCCTACCTATCTCTCTGATTTGGTCCTGCCGTACATACCTACACGTACGCTACGGTCATAAGACGCAGGCCTCCTAATTGTCCCTAGAATTTCTAAGCAAACATCTGGAGGCAGGGCTTTCTCCTATAGAGCTCAATTTTTATGGAATGGTCTGCCTACCCATGTGAGACGCAAACTCGGTCTCAAACTTTAAGTCTTTACTGAAGACTCATCTCTTCAGTGGGTCATATGATTGAGTGTAGTCTGGCCCAGGAGTGTGAAGGTGAACGGAAAGGCTCTGGAGCAACGAACCGGCCTTGCTGTCTCTGCCTGGCCGGTTCCCCTATTTCCACTGGGATTCTCTGCCTCTAACCCTATTACAGGGGCTGAGTCACTGGCTTACTAGGGCTCTTTCATACCGTCCCTAGGAGGGGTGTGTCACTTGAGTGGGTTGAGTCACTGATGTGATCTTCCTGTCTGGGTTGGCGCCCCACCTTGGGTTGTGCCGTGGCGGAGATCTTTGTGGGCTATACTCAGCCTTGTCTCAGGATGGTAAGTTGGTTGTTGAAGACAACCCTCTAGTGGTGTGGGGGCTGTGCTTTGGCAAAGTGGGTGGGGTTATATCCTTCCTGTTTGGCCCTGTCTGGGGGTGTCATCGGATGGGGCCACAGTGTCTCCTGACCCCTCCTGTCTCAGCCTCCAGTATTTATGCTGCAGTAGTTTATGTGTTGGGGAGCTAGGGTCAGTTTGTTATATCTGGAGTACTTCTCCTGTCCTATCCTGTGTCCTGTGTGAATTTAAGTAATTCGCATAAGTGATCTGCGCATAAGTGATCTGATTATATTACAACACATTTCCTATATTCTCTCTTTCTCTCTCTCAGAGGACCTGAGCCCTAGGACCATGCCTCAGGACTACCTGACATGATGACTCCTTGTGGACTGGGGACAGCAAAGTTTCTGTACAGCACTTTGAGATATCAGCTGATGTACGAAGGGCTATATAAATCAATTTGATTTGCAATGGGACTATCAGAGAGAAGTAGCAGCAAATAGAGCTGATATTTGCCATTAATACAACAGAATAGTACTTTATTAGTCCATCTACACTACAGAGGTGTCTACTGCTCTGCTCCCAAGAAACCTCCACCCACCTCTCCACTTGTCGTTGGGGTCGGTAGCGAAGGTGTAGTAGAGGGGTCCCACCACCTCGTTCATGCCCTGCACGTAGGCGATGCCCGGGTTGAGCTTAGCGTAGATGAACAGGATGCGCTCCACCACCTCCCAGTGGGCCTCACAGCCATTGGGCAGCACCTCGTACTCATTGGAAGGGTACAGGTTGAGGGCCTTGCCCGGGGAGCTCACCTGAAGAGGGGGGAGGTAAAGAGGGGAAAGGGTGTGTAGAGAGGAGAGGAGAGAATGGGTAGGAGAGAGAGGGGGGGGGGGGGGGGGGGTTTAGGCCCAGTCCAAAAACAACCACTACCCCCCGAGGCAGGCGCTTGTGTAGATCTGAACAGATTAGATGGGTATGAGGAATATGGACAACATTTCTACCATATTGCTTATCCACAAGCAACAGTTATAAAAGCAGCATGACAGCTCTCGCCATGGAAGAAACGCATTGGCGAGGGGAATCCACAAAGATTGGAATTCAAATTCTAGTTCATTGTTATAGAATGGAAATGGACACAAGCCGAATACACCCATAAGTCAAATAGGGTTATCAAGCCAATATCGGAGGGGTATACTACAAAGCAGAATCAATTTCAATAAACAACCAGAAATAAGTTAATTACACCATGCCCATTTCAAACTCAACTTTCTAAAAAGGTTTTTTTATTTTTTTAAGTTAGAATATTTCAGAATATTTAGGCAAGTTAGCTGGACAACTCTCATTGATCCTGCTTTGTAGTATCCCCCTTGCCAAACTTGCCGAGACCTTGCATACTCACCACAGCTTGTGCATCGTGACCGCATTGCTTAAAGCAGAAGAGTAGGGTGGGGGAATGAACATAACACAGGGTAGTAGAGTCAGCACTACTGCCAACGGAATAGTGTTTTCTGTTGTCTCTTTTCCCTATTGTTACCTAAACAATGTCACCCTGCCGCCTATGGGAGTGAAACATTGACAAATCAAATATTCTTGGATGCATATACAGTTTAGCAGGTGTTATGTCAGTTGCAGTGTAATGCGTATGTTCCTAGTTCCTATTAATCAATGCAAACAAGCACAATATATATATATATTTTTTAATGATCAAATATTTTGAATAGCAGTAGATATACTGTATAAATAGTATGTAAACATTAAAGTGACCAGTGTTCAGTGACTATGTACATAGGGCAGCAGTCCCTAAGATGCAGGGTAGGCTGTGGCTCGGATGGCTGAGGTCCTTAGATGATATTTTTGGCCTTCCTGTGACACCAGGTGCTGATGATGTCCTGGAGGGCAGGCAGTGTGCACCAGGTTACACGTTGGGCTGACTGCACCAGCCTCTGGAGAGCCCTGCGGTTGCGGACGGTGCAATTGCTCTACCAGGTGGTGATACAGCCTGACAGGATGCTCTCAATTTTGCATCTGTAGAAATTCCTGAGGGTCTTAGGAGCAAAGCCGAATTTCTTCACTGTCGGTGTGATCTGACCATTTCTGGTCCTCAGTGATGTGCACACAGAGGAACTTGAAGCGTTTGACCCTCTCCACTGGGGCACCGTCGATGTGGATGGGGGCGTGTCGATGTGGATGGGGTGTGCTCTCTCTGTTGTCTCTTGTAGTCCAGGATCAGTTGAGGGAGGTTATTTTCCTAGCAACACTCTGCCAGGGCAATCCCCTCTTCCCTGTAGGCTGTCTCGTCGATGTTGGTAATCAGGTCTAACACCGTTGTGTCGTCAGCAAACTTGATGATTCAGTTGGAGGCGTGCGTGGTCACGCAGTCGTGGGTGAACAGGGAGTACAGGAGGGGATCAGTGTGTTGAGGATCAGTGTAGCAGAGGTGTTGTTGCTTACCTTCACCACCTGGGGTCGGCCCGTCAGGAAATCTAGGATACCGTTGCACAGGGCGGGTTTCAGACACAGGGCCCTGAGTTTAGTGATGAGCTCAGAAGGCACAATGGTGTTGAAGGCTGAGCTGTCGTCGATGAACAGCATTCTTACACAGGTATTCCTCGTCACATTTAGCATTTGAGTCATTTAGCTGACGCTCTTTTCCAGAGCTATAAGGGTAAAGTGCCTTGCTCAAGGGCACGTCGACAGATATTTCAACTAGTCGGCTCGGTGATTAGAACCAGTAACCTTTCGGTTAGTGGCCCAACGCTCAACTGCTAGGCTACCTGCCAAATAAAACGGACACATACACAGACTCTCTCTCTCTGTTGGTCAGACTCACATTGGTGACCCCGCTGCGGTTGCGGTCCACAGTCTGGGCCTTGAGGGTGGTCTGTTCCACACGGCACCTGAGGGTCTCATAGTCATTCTGGGGGTCCAGGATCAGCTGGCATGGGTAGTCTGTGGGCCACTGGAAGAAGGCCATGTCTGGGTACAGACGCCTGCCATTACAGAAATACATTAGTTAGTTAGCACTTAATAGTTATAATCCTCTTTGTTCCTTTGTGGAATAGAAGACATCCTTCCATGAGAGAAAGCCACTGCTGCTGACCTTCTGCCTATTTAGAGATGGTATTCCATGACAGGCTACTGGAATACATTAATAGACTATTCATTAATGCGCGGCCCGGCTCTGGAGGACGAGTTACTAATAATACAAGAAGATATTCACTTCACAGTCAGCTAAAGAAGTGCCTAGCTTGTTGCCAAGCTACCTACCTGACATCTTTATCAATCTGCAGCAGCACCTCGTTGTCTCTGAAGTAGTTGTTCCACTTGCTCTCTGGGCTGGGGTTGAGAGGCTGAGAGATTGAAAGAAAGTTAGAAAGACGGAATTAAAATTAATGAATGGGAAAATTCGGTAAAAGTTCCTGTGTATTAGCCGAGACAACCCAGCGGTGTGTATCAGAGTAGGAAATTGGTCTATTTTGGGGGGGGGGGGGGGTGAAGAAGGAGGGAGAGGAGGAACTCACGTGGTCCTCCATGGTCACGTCCTCTCTGGAGAGGCCCAGGTTGGCCTTAGCGATGCCGGGCTGGATAATCATCTCCTTCAGGAACTGGGAATAACCCTCCCTGTGGGCACAAAATTAAATACAGTATTCTATTGTATCTCGACGCCCGTGGATTAACGCAAGAGTCAGGGACTATCGGAGGTCAGCTAATCCTAATTGTTTCATTTCAGGAGTTCAATTTGACCGAGAATTGGACTTAGTGAAATTGACTAGACTCAGCAAAATGACATCATCATGGACATGCTGCCATATTTCTTATACCAATCGAATTCTGAATTGACTAGGGGCTAGGGGTTGTTTCGGGACGGGGCCATTCAAAGCATTCCAGGCAGGCTGAATCAAACAGTCAAAGGATTTCAATAATTGAGTAAGGAGGGAGCCAATAGAAAGAGCAGAATCGCCACCATCGTATCCCCTGTCTAGAGCCGACCCGATATAGCTGTCCTGAGCCGGGTGTGTTGTGTTCTAGTGTGATATTTTAATAGGCCATGTTCCATTATGAATCAGCTGGTGTCTAGGGATGCTTGGTAAAATCTAAAAAAAAAGATTCCCAAAGTAAACTCCAGCGAGACAGGGGGGGGATATACTTGACCAAGAATTGGTTAGTTACCAAGGTATAATTCTGTCATTGATTAAAATGCTGAGATGGAAGGATATACAAAGTGGCTCAGTCTTGATCAGTTCATGTTTTCATGCTCTATATAAAAAAGGCCTCAAAGGACTGAGTCAAAAGTCACTACATCTAGAGATGGTTTCATTTTCCCTTTAACCATTCAAACTAGGGCTGGGCGATATATCGAAATAATTAGATTTTCCAAATGCCTGAATCAAGTTTAGTATTTTTCGTTTTATGAGCGTTTATGAGCGCTTGTTTTCATTTAGTCTTTTTGGTCCCGTCTCGTTCGCTCCTTCTGTGCTGTGCACCTACCCATTTACACCAGAGATCTGTATATAATGACGGGATGCTCATGTCTCCGCCCTAACAATGGGAGTCGTCGGCGGGAAGGCAGGCGATAGATTTTTGCGAGAGTGAAACCTCTCGTGTTGCCTCTTTCATCCATCCATCCCCTCCCCCTACCACTCACAACAACAAAGGTGAGAGATCACCTCTCTGACAAACCGTTTCAACACGATATTTGCATTTTAGGTTTGGTTCAACAGAAATCGGTCATATGGACACCGAAACATATGGAGACATTATTTTACTATAAATAGAAGAGAATTTTACCTTTCGAACCAAACCCGTTTATGTTTCAACTACTCCAATTTTGAGCAGAAACTACTAAAATTGATGTACCACTGAACATTAATTCTGGAAAATGTATGCTCAGCTTGTTGAGCGTGCGCATTACGGTACCATGTATCGCTAGCAGCATTTTAGTCAAATAAAGATTGTTATACTAGCTGTTTAGTCTGTGTTTTATAGATGTGCAATAAGCATAAAACAATTACAAGAAATTGGCAACTTGTTCTCATTCTGAAAAATAAGGAAAGCCACTTGATTTCAACATCTGAATAAAGTGGACAGGCTAACATCCTTTTAAACAGTTTGAGATGGACAGAAGGTTGTGTTAATAACTATTCAACTGTTTTGCCTGGTTAGCTGGAATTCAGAGCTTGTTTAATTATACCTAGATCCAAGTTGAATAAATGTGAAATATAAATCTTAGCTGGCTACTCACTATCACGTGGGCTTGTGCTTGAGAGATTGTTTATAAGACCTGTGTTCATTTTCTAAAACGTCTGCTGCATTATTAGCGACTGTTCATTATGGTAACCAGAACCATGATAGTTCTGGTTACATTTGTAACAAAAAGGGCAGTTTTATAGACAGACCTGAAACCGAAATCAGTGATTATTGCAACAACAAAAAAAAAGCAAGTACAACTATTTTGATAAAATAATGTAATGATTAGTGGGTCTTATGTTTGTGGAAGGAATATATTCAGCCTAGGTATAATTTACCAAGCTCTGAATTCATTAGATTATTGCTGACTGTTTTAAATGCAGTGTATTTGACCTTAAATTGGACAACAAAGCTTATGAGAAAAAAAGTAAATTATCATACATTCAGAAAATATTCAGACCCCTTGACTTTTTCCACATTTTGTTACATTACAGCCTTATTCTAAAATGGACTAAATTGTCCCCCCCCCCCCCCCCCCCCCCAAATCTACACACAATACCATGATGACAAAGCAAACACCGTTTTTTTGTATTTTGCAAATTTATAACAAATAAAAAAACGGAAATATGACATTTACATAAGTATTCAGACACATTTACTCAGTACTTTGTTGAAGCACCTATGCCGGCGATTACAGCCTCAAGTCTTCTTGGGTACCCTCCAAACTCATCATTAAGCTCGAGACCCTGGGTCTCGACGCCGTCCAGTGCAACTGGATCCTGGACTTTGACGGGCCGCCGCCACAACATCTTCACCCCGCTGATCCGGAACGCTGGGGCCCCACAAGGGTGCGTTCTCAGCCCTCTCCTGTACTCCCTGTTCACCCATGACTGTGTGGCCATGCACGCCTCCAACTCAATCATCAAGTTTGCAGACAACACAACAGTGGTAGGCTTGATTACCAACAACAACGAGAAGGCCTATAGGAAGGAGGTGAGGGCCCTCAGAGTGTGGTGTCAGGAAAATAACCTCACAATCAGCATCAACAAAACAAAGGAGATGATCGTGGACTTCAGGAAACAGCAGAGGAGCAGCCCCCTATCCACATTGACGGGACAGTAGTGGAGAAGGTGGAAAGTTAAGTTCCTTGGCATACACATCACGGACAAACTGAAATTGTCCACCCACACACAGTGTGGTGAAGAAGGCGCAACAGCGCCTCTTCAACCTCAGGAGGCTAAAGAAATCTGGCTTGTCAGCGAAAACACAAAACTTCTACCGATGCACAATCGAGAGCATCCTGTCGGGCTGTATCACCGCCTGGTACGGCAACTGCACCGCCCACAACCGTAAGGCTCTCCAGAGGGTAGGGAGGTCTGCACAAAGCATCACTGGGGTCCAACTACCTGCCCTCCAGGACACCTACACCACCCAATGGTGTAGGAAGGCCAAAAAGATCATCAAGGACAACAACCACCCGAGCCACTGCCTGTTCACCCCGCTATCATCCAGAAGGCAAGGTCAGTACAGGTGCATCAAAGCTGGGACCGAGAGACTGAAAAACAGCTTCTATCTCAAGGCCATCAGACTGTTAAACAGCCATCACTAACATTGAGTGGCTGCTGCCAACATACTCAAATCTCTAGCCACTTTAATAATTAAAAATTGGATGTAATAAATGTATCACTAGTCACTTTATATAATGTTTACATACCCTACATGAATCATCTCATATGTATATACTGTACTCTATACCATCTACAGCACCTTGCCTATGCCGCACGGCAATCTCTCATCCATATATGTATATGTAGATATTCTTATTCATTCCTTTACACTTGTGTGTATGAGGTAGTTGTTATGAAATTGTTAGATTACTTGTTAGATATTACTGCACGGTGGGAACTAGAAGCACAAGTATTTCGCTACACTCGCATTAACATCTGCTAACCATGTGTATGTGACCAATAAAATTTGATTTGTACGACACCAAAAGCTTGGCACACCTGTATTTGGGGAGTTGGTCCCATTCTTCTCTGCAGATCCTCTCAAGCTCTGTCAGGTTGGATGGGGAGTGTTGGTGCACAAGTATTTTCCGGTCTCTCCAGAGATGTTCGATCGGGTTCAAGTCCGGGCTCTTGCTCTGGGCTACTCAAGGACATTCAGAGACGTGTCCCAAAGCCACTCCTACATTGTCTTGGCAGTGTGCTTAGGGTTGTTGTCCTGTTGGAAGGTGAACCTTTGACCCCAGTTTGAGATCCTGAGTGCTCTGGAGCATCAAGGATCTCTGTACTTTGCTCCATTCATCTTTCCCTCGATTCCGACTAGTCTCCCAGTCCCTGCTGCTGAAAAACATCCAGACAGCATGATACTGCCACCCCCATGCTTCACCGTAGGGATGGTGCCAAGTTTCCTCCAGACGTGACACTTTGCATTCAGGCCAAAGAGTTCAATCTTGGTTTACCTTTTACTGAGGAGTGGCTTCCGTCTGGCCACTCTACCATAAAGGCCTAATTGGTGTAGTGCTGCAGAGATGGTTGTCTTTCTGGAAGGTTCTCCCATCTTCACAGAGGAACTCTGATGCTCTGTCAGAGTGACCATCGGGTTCTTGGTCATCTCCCTGACCAAGGCCCTTCTCCCCCGATTACTCAGTTCGCTTTAATGCTGTGTTCTTAGGGACCTTCTTGGTACCCTTACCCAGATCTGTGCCTGGATACAATCCTGTCTCAGAGATCTCCGGACATTTCCTTCAACCTCATGGCTTGGTTTTTGCTCTGACATGCACGGTAAACTGTGGGACCTTATATAGACAGGTGTGTGCCTTTCCAAATTATGTCCAATCAATTGAATTTACCACAGGTTGACTCCAATCAAGTTGTAAAAACATCTCAAGGATGATCAATGGAAACAGGATGCACCTGAGCTCAATTTCAAGTCTCATAGCAAAGAGTATGAACACTTATGTAAATAAGGTATTTCTGTTGAATTTTTTATAAATTGGCCAAAAAAGTTCATTATTTTTTATTTAAAAAAGGGGTTTTCGCTTTGTCATTATTGGGTATATTGTGTAGACTGGTGAGGATTTGTATTTATTTAATCCATTTAAGAACAAGGCTGTAACATAACAAATAATCAAATAATTGATGTCCATCAGTACTGGAGACATTTTACCTCTGCTTTTTGAGAAAGGAGTCCCACATCGTCTGGTCCAGAGGCAGGTAGTTTAGAAGGACCTGGAAACATGGAAGCAAGTCACCCGAAATAAGAATCCCAATCACTCACAGATAAGATTAGAAAAACAGGCTGAAACTAATACTACATACTGTAGATTAAAATCTATTAAAATGGGTGGAGCAACTCACTTTCCAGCAAAGTGCACGGATGCCTCCTTCAAATGGGATACCTGAGAGAGAGATAGGAGGGTGGAGGAGAGAAGGAGGAATGACAAAAAAAGATGAATACAGGATAAGATAAAGTGAAATAAGGAGACATAATAAGGAGACATAATAAAATACTAAGTAAAAACACATGAAAAAATTACATTCTAGAAATGAAAGCAAAGTTTTTTCTCACCGCTGAAGCAAAGTTCCCGGAGTGCATTCAAGTCTAGCTTCTCTTCACTCAAGGCCACCTTGAATTCCTGGATCCTTTAATTGTACAAGAAAGGGGAAAATAACATCAATATAGGCTGTGGTGTAAGAAGCATACTGTGTGCTGCATTCATGTAAATCTTAAAATATACAGACATGGCTTAATGCCTCCCATGAAGAATAAGGAGGGACACAGTCCCATAATGCCTCATTCAGATTATGCACATGTAGCTGACCGAAAACAGGAGAGGGTGTTGTAGGTGGGTAGACTCATGATTATTTATCTATGAGAAGAAGGATAGATGCAATCTACACAGGGCTGCACAGTGCCATGTGTTTACCTTATACATTCCCTGGGGAGTCGTTCATGTGGCCATTAATGTGGCTAGAAAAGGAGGAGATTCTGACCAATTGCCCCTCCCCACTAACTTGGTACCAATAGCCATAAACCCCCAGTACAACATAATTGATTTGTCCAACTTCCACCTCAGACAGCTGCTCAGGTAAGTCTTTGAAATGCAGATTTACCAACACAACCTGCTCCAACTGTTCTTATGGTACAAAAAAAGCATATTAAATGGAGGGACTTTGGCAGAATGCCCTTTTAATGGTTTGTAACACTTGAATTACCCATTAAATATACAGTACCGCCACTAGTTTATACGTGCAAACATCCTCCTGACAGCTGGACTGCATGGGTACAGTGATACCTATGTGATCAATGCCTGTCCTCTGTCCTCCTGTCATGATCAGCTGACAATCGAGCCAAATCACAGTACCCATTGGTGTGGTGGTTAGGCTACATTATCACTAAAAGGAAAATAAGCATTGATTCTCCCAGAGGAAATCAAAATAGATTGTGGTTGATTGATTGTTGTGATTTATCCCAAAATAATTAAAGGCTTAGGCTATACAGCAGTGCTTAGGCTATACAGCAGTGCTTAGGCTATACAGCAGGGCTTTGGCTAAAGCTGAACGCTCAGTGTTAGCTTTTAGAAAGAGGTGCATGCAGAACTGACAGGGTTGGCTATACAACATCAGAGAGTTAGCTATATCTGTGATGTTCTGATTTTGTTCTAACCTACTGAAGAGAACCAAAGCAAGAGATATGATATCAATCTAGTATGCCTTTCTCCTGTAATAGCTATTTATCTTTTTCCTGGACAGCTACATCCTGTTTGTCATGGCTCCCTCCAAAACGGCAGACAATCAGCAAAGTTGCTGGGCGCTATTCAAAGGGAAATACAGTTAACTTGTTTATTATCAAGCAACAGCCCTCACGAGACACCAGTCCTGACCACAGATCACGAACTTCAATACGAGGTCAAATTACTTTGCTGTTACAATTAAACCCTAAAGTGGGCTACCCTTCATAACATTGGATCTATTATCATAACATTGGATCCATTATTTTCCTGGAACAAGAAAGTCCAAAAGCAAAAGTGAATAGTAGCCTAAAAACAAGGGAAGCTTTAATAATTAATAGCCAAAGTTTGACAACATTTCAGCCATCACAGAAAATAGGTTACCATAGTAGGCATATGAACAGTTTTATTTAGCCATAAATAGCAGGCCCCTAAATAGATTCAAATCAAGTAAATTAGTGTGTCCTGCTTGAACTGCCCCTGTCTTACAAGGGTTGAAAGGGATGTCCCGTCAGCATTTGCATTGTATAGGTCAAATGTAATGCATCATACCACCATTGTACCTTGATTAGGCTATTCTGTATTTCTCCTTGTCTTGTGGATTATCAATAGCTGACATTAAGTCAAATACGACACACAGGTTTGACTGTCTCTAGTCTAAAGTGGTCTCAGTTTGTCGTGATAACTTGATCAGTGGAGAATGTGGGTATGTTAGTAACCTAAGTTGCATAATTGCATTTGAGGAATTAGGTAGTACAAGTTCTGCATTCTCTTAGGCCAGTCCTTCCTCAACAGTTTAACGTTAGCCACTACCTAGTTCATTGAAAACCTCGAAATAAATGGCCCTTTAGGGTTCCTTCAGTTTAAATTGAATTCTAACTATTAATAGTTACAGTCACTGAAATAGACAAACATGATAGTTGTGTCTACGCTTGAGCAAAAAAATATATCTTATCCCCATACAGTAGATAGTTAGCTAGATACGAAACAATTATTTCATTCAAGCAGGGTTTGGGGGGTAATATTGTCTGCAATGTAGTACAATACAGAAGCGAGCACTTTCATCGATATTGATACCAGATGCCTTCCCATTTCGTCGAGACAACGGGCTAACGTTAGCTAGCTAGCGTTAGCTAACCAGTTGGCTAAAGTGAGCCTACAGAGCTTTTGGAGTCTACCACATAATACACGAACAATTAGCTACAGAGAACGCACCACAAGAGATTGCCACAAAACGTACATGACATTTCCACGAATTTGTTATTATGGCCCACTGTCCATTCATAAATCAAATGTACACCTCACCTGCTTCGGTACGAGCTCGACATGTTGGAAGAATCCAAAAGCTAGACCTGTGTGCCACAAGAAAAATAGTCCGATGGGGAAACATACAACATTTAGTAAAAACGAATCAAATGACTATGTGGCTTATTCATATGCTCCAATTACATATGTCAAAAAAAATACTCGAAGTTTATTTTCTTGGAGTCACACTTATCATAGTTGGACTGAAATGCTATTTCTGATTGTACTCACACTGTAAACTTCACGAGCATATCACCTTTCCAGTGTTGGATGATCTCTGCTATATATTTTTTAGTTATGCCCCGTCAACAAAATGTATGCATAATAATTTTCATGTCATTTTACTACTTTTCATTATTTTATGTAAATAATCATTATAATTGCTTTTTGCACTACCTATGTGCAGTGCGTGCACTTATTTTGTGTTCAATGCCAGATCTGGTTACAAGTTCATTGTAACTCACCAGTTAGATAGATACCCTCCCTATCCCAAATGTTGAGAGGATTTTACTAACAATGACCATGCAACAACATATAGATAGCTACTTTCATAAAATGCAAGGAGAATTGTGTTTCTCATTACCTTCCCGTTCCCATGAAGCAATTAATTGCAACACATGAACCGGAAAGGGAGGTTGTTTTGTTGACACGGGCCAACACGAAAAACAGAAGAGAACGTAAATGATTCAAAAAATATAAATTAATTCAATCAACCAATGAATTATCCGTGTGCAAAGCTAAGGTATGATAGTGTTAGATAAACCGTGCAAATGAGCAGTGTTGACAAATCGTGTATATAGCTAGCTAGATCACCAAACATATATTCGCCAGCAGGCTAGCTACAGTAACTACGTGCTAGCGTTAGCTTAGCTAGCTAGCAATGGATTTGATGTAGCTACAGTAGTTAGTTAGCACAATAACTATTTGTCATGGTTGCAGGTTACACTTAACATGTATGATACATACAGTTCCCCTGTAAATATACATTACTACTTTACACTTTTGATCTAGCTACCTCTAGTTAACCACTAAAAAGTGCATCTGTAATTCGTATTAACTCAGCTAGCTAACGTGGCTAGCTAATTAGCTATCTCAAAAACAACAGTTAGTTAGCGGCTAGTTGACAATCATTTGTACTTTATCAATTTGTCGTTGTGTTTAACGTTAGTAGCAAGTTAGCTAACTAATTCAATTAAATCAAATAGATAACTAATGTTTCAGAAGCCGCTAAACTAGTTACATAAATATTTAAGCTTGCTTCCGCAAACATTCTTTGCTAATTGATTGACATCAAATTCATGTCATGGAGGTGAAGCCTGTCATTACATGTTTTGCCATTTTGATTTATAGTCCTAAATACAGTTAGTTTGGCCACGTAGCTGACAAACTGCTATGACATATTATACTATTGTCATTTCCCTAAATATGAAGTATAATTGTAGATGTGTATCAAAGCAATGTCAAGTAGCCTAATGACTCATGATAATAACTTTGTCTCCAGCAGCTTCTTGTATGCCTAAACCCTAAATTAGGGAGGTTTTGAGCACTCTGCCTCTTCTGCGACCACCTCGTGTATCCCGATGCCTACCCTTTGAGAGCATCCCAGCACCCACTTCCTGAGGCCACCCGATTTGCCCTGTTGTCAAACAGAGGGGAAGGGAGAAGCAGCATCCGACATGGCGGCCAAAGCAGGGGACAACCCCGACAGCCTCATGGCGCTGTCCACGGCCTTCTGCCTGAGGAACCTGAGGAGGACCATGTGCTACCTGGGAGACGGGAACAAGCTCTGCCTGCGCTCAGATGTCTTCCTGCCCAGCGAGATCTGTGACAAGCTGGTCAACACGTATGTATAATTGGGATTTGGGACAGGTCCTAATCCTAATGGTCAATTAAGCATGTGGCTTGTAAATAAGTAAGCAGGGTAGCTTAAACACAATTTTTCGCACAATGGTTTTCTTGTTGGTTTACCTCATGTTTCACATTATGTTGCTATTGTTTTATGAGGTGTGAAGGATGATTTTGTGATCAATCACTTTATTAGCTGTGAGCTTGGATTTGGATCTTGCAAAAAAATCAAATTGAAATGAAAATGCCAACCATAGTTTGTTCTGACAAATGATAAATTTGATCTTATGTCTTAAATAATGATTTCTCTGCTTTTTTATGTATCCATCTTCACAGATACATGGAGCTGGTACATTCGGACAGTAACTTTGAGCCGCAGGACGGCTTCTTCCAGCTGTTCTCGGACCCGCGCAGCACCAGGCTCACCAGGGTGCAGCTGAGGGAGGACCTTGTGCGGGACAGGGACCTGGAGGCCATTGGGAAACAGGTGGGACATAGTGGAGATGGTCTGATCCCAGATCTCTTTGTGCTGTATAGCCCATAGAATTAGAATACTAAAATGTACTTGAACCTTCTGGAACTTTGAGGGTTTATGACATAGCCTCTCTAGTAATTTAATACAATATCTATGGTATAGCCCACATGGACCATATAAGTTGGCTATACAGTACAAACAGATCAGAGACCAAGCTGTAGGTAGACTGAGTGCCCTAAAATGCCATACAGCAAAAACACAGGCAGAAAAGGCAGCTGGGGCACTGATGGGATTTATTAATGTTTTCACCATCACTTGAAGTCTCATGAGTGCCCCTGCTGCCTTCTTGCTTGTGTTTTTCCTGCAAGAAATAGGTGGGCCGGCAGTTTTTTCTTCTGGAGGACATAAAGTCCCACAAACAACATGGAAGGCGTTGGAATGGTTTCTCCAAGCACCTTAGACCCAAGCTAACCTCTATAGATATAAGCCATGATGATACCTCCTCTCTATTCAGGACAATACCTCCTTTCAAATAAGGACCAATACCACATCCAGATGCACTGACACAAAAAAGTATAAATTAAGGGAAACAATTTTTTAGTATTTAGTATTTTTTTTGTGTATTTTTTAGTATTTGTTTCATAGTCCATCAAGTTTAAGGTATATAACTTTCAAAATACAGAAATCATACCTGTAGGATGCATTTTGCAACTACGTTGAAGGCAGCTTATGGTAGAGAAATGAACATCAAATTCTCTGGCAACAGCTCTGGTGGACATTCCTGCAGTCAGCATGTGAATTGCACTCTCCAGCAACATGAGACATCTGTGCCATTGTGTCGTGTGACAAAACTGCACATTTTAGAGTGGCCTTTTACCCCCCCCCCCAGCACAAGGTGCACCTATGTAATGACCATGTGGTTAAATCAGCTTCTTGATATGCCACACCTGTCAGGTGGATGGATTATCTTGGCAAAGGAGAAATCCTCATTAACAGGGATGTTAACAAATTTGTGCACAATTTGAGAGAAATAAGCTTTTTGTGCGTTTGGATAATTTCTGCCATCTTTTATTTCAGCTCATGAAACATGGGCCCAACACTTTACATGTTGAATTATTTTTTTAACTTCAGTAAAGTTGGATGTGAAGGCCTATTCATCCTCTGTAATGGCCAGGAAGACCTTGATAAAGGACAACAACAACCCTGTAGGCTAATTCCTTGACATGCAGGCACCAATGTGGACAGTTGATAGTAACACAACTATGAGGGGATGGGCAAGAGAATGATCTTGGGTCACAAACCGCCTCATGCTTGTTCGTGTCACTTCACATGCTACTGTATGGCCAGAATTAATCATTGATACCACAGGTGTCTGCCTCGTATACCCCACCAGAGGAATGCATCACATAACTTAGCTCCAATCAGTGCCTTAGGAAAGTATTCAGACTGCTTGACTTTTTCCACATTTTGTTATGTTAAAGCCTTATTCTAAAATGTATTAAATAATTTTCTTCATCAATCTACACACAGTACCCCATAATGACAAAGCAAAAACAGTTGACATTTTTGCTAATTCATTAAATATAAAAAATGGAAATATCACATTTTACATAAGTATTCAGACCCCTTTACTCAGTACTTGAAGCACCTTTGGCAGGTGGGTATGATGGTACAAGCCTGGTACACCTGTATTTGGGGAGTTTCTCCCATTCTTCTCTGCAGATCCTCTCAAGCTCTGTCAGGTTGGATGGGGAGTGTCGCTGCACAGCTCTTTTCAGGTCTCTCCAGAGATTTTTGGTCGGGGTCAAGTCCGGGCTCTGGCTGGGCCACTCAAGGACATTTAGAGACTTGTCCCGAAGCCACTTCTGCAGTGTCTTGGTTGTGTGCTTAGGGTCATTGTCCTGTTGGAAGGTGAACCTTTGCCCCAGTCTGAAGTCCTGAGCGCTCTGGATCAGGTTTTCATCAAGGATCTCTCTGTACTTTGCTCTGTTCAACTTTCTCTCAATCCTGACTAGTTTCCCAGTCCCTGCTGCTGACAAACATCCCCACAGCATGATGCTGCCCTGCTTCACCATAGGGATGGTGCCAAGTTTCTCTAGACGTGACGCTTGGCATTCAGTCCAATGAGTTCAATCTTGGTTTCATCAGACCAGAGAATCTGGTCTGAGATTCTTTAGGTGCCTTTTGGCAAACTCCAAGCGAGCTGTTGTGTGCCTTTTAACTGAGGAGTGGCTTCCGTCTGGCCCCTCTACCATAAAGGCCTGATTGGTGGAGTGCTGCAGAGATGGAGTGTCCTTCTGGAAGGTTCTCCCATCTCCACAGAGGATCTCTAGAGCTATATCAGAGTTACCATCGGGTTCTTGGTCCCTGACCAAGGCCCTTCTCCCCCAATTGCTCAGTTTGGCCGGGCGGACAACTTTAGGAAGAGTTTTGGTGGTTCCAAACTTATTCAATTTAAGAATGATGGAGGCCACTGTATTCTTGGGGACCTTCAATGCAGCAGAAATGTTTTGGTACCCTTCCCCAGATCTGTGCATCGACACAATCCTGTCTGGGAGCTCTACGGATAATTCCTTCGACCTCATGGCTTTGGTTCAAGCTTTAACATGCGCTATCAACTGTGGGACCTTATATAGACAGGTGTGTGCCTTTCCAAATCATGTCCAATCAATTGAATTTACCACAGGTGGACTCCAATCAAGTTGTAGAAACATCTTAAGGATGATCAATAGAAACAGGATGCACCTGAGCTCAATTTTGAGTTTCATAGCAAAGTGTCTGAATAGTGATGTAAATAAGGTACTTCTGTTTTTAATAATATTTTGATAAATTAGGCAACATTTCTGAACCTATTTTTGCTTTGTCATTATGGGGTATTGTGTAAGTTGCTGAGAATTTGTATTTATTTAATCCATTTTAGAATAAGGATGTAACTTAACAAACTGTGGAAAAGGTCAAGGGGTCTGAATACTTTCAGAAGGCACTGTAAATTAGTAAATTTTCAAACTGCCCTCGTTCTTCTGTATAGGTATAGTAGTATTTCAAACTGCCCCCATTCTTCTGTATAGGCATAGTAGTATTTCAAACTGCCCCCATTCTTCTGTATAGGCATAGTAGTATTTCAAACTGCCCCCATTCTTCTGTATAGGCATAGTAGTATTTCCGCCAATAAGAATTATTATTATGAAACCAAACCGCGGCTTTCAGATCTTGGAGGGGGATATAGTAGTAGGGGTTATGGCCATGTATTCAAGCCATATATGGGCTATTCACTTAAAACATTTTTAGAAGGCAGGCACACGCACACTGCCTAGGCTAAATGCTGTGTGTGTGTGTGTGTGTGTGTGTGTGTCTCACTTGCACACACACATACTCACAGGTACTTATAAAAGGTCAATTGGCCCTTCACCAGTATTGAAGCGGTTCTGTGTGGATGTGTTCCATCTAGTCCTGCACACTGGCCCTAGGGGAGGAGATAGAGGGCTCTACATTCCTCCTTTAATACTCTCCCATAAACAGGCTTTCATTTTACGGCTGTCTACGACTATGTCTACAGCTCCCGAAACCAGCCTGTATCCTTTTAATGTCTGGAACACTTCTCTGTCAAATGACTGGAGCCTTCAACAATTGAAGGCACAATCCATACAAATGTATTTTCCTGAATACACACAAGTCCAATGGTATAATGAATTATGATGTAGTTATAATGTATTATAAGACTTGTCAAGAGCATGTATTAACCTGCCTTATCATCTCATATGAATGATCCTGACTAAACAGCCATTTTGAGTCAGTTAATGTTGCTACATAGATAATATTATAAGCCTTATTATAAACTGGGTGGTTCGAGCCCTGAATGCTGATTGGCTGAAAGCCATAGTATATCAGACCATATATCATCTGTATTAGAAAACATTTATTTTTACTGGTCTAATTACGTTGGTAACCAGTTTATAATAGCAATAATGCACCTTCGGTGTTTGTAATATATGGCCAATATACCATTGCTAAGGCCTGTGTCCTATCACTTCTCATGGTGTCATCTGTAAGAACAGCTCTTGGCTGTGGTATATTGGCCATATACCACACCCTATTGGGCCTTATTGCTGAATTATATGGCATTATAAAGGCACATAAATGCTTACAATAAGTGGCATATACTGTTATTATATGTTAAAGTATTATACCTTTAGGTAAAGTGTTACCAAACGGATCACTTGCCTTTCTGCATGACCAATTCGGGGAAACAAATCAGAGTTTATTTGTCACGTGCACAGCATACAGCAGGTGTAAACAGTGCAGTGAAATGCTGATTAGCAAGCTCTTCCTCAGCGATGTTCAGTATCAAAGGTTAAGAAATAGAAAGTCCAGAATAGCATCACTTAAGAGCACAGACTCAATACTAGGTCAGATTAAAAAAACACACAAGAATATCCACTAAATACAAGGTCAGTACCACATAGGCTAAACAATGAAACTGACATTCAACATGTTTGATTTGAACTGACAATTCACCCAGGACTTGATAGAGCTTCACCTCACCTACTGCAACAGCCTATCAGCACGCAGCCTAAAGACTCTGGCCAGCTTCCGCCAGACCCTAGTCTCCCTCAGCCTGTTTGGCTGCAGCCACATCTTCTACCGCAAGGGTGGCGCCCCGCTGGCGTGCAATGAGGACGACGAGGAAGAAGAGGAGCAGCAGCGGCCTGCCTCCAGACAGGCGCTGGACACAGACTTCAGCTTCCAGGGCTTCAACCGGCTGCGGCTGCTCAACCTGGGAGGTCTGCCTGAGGAGGTGGACCCAGAGGCCCTGCTCAAGCCCCTGCCAGCCCTCACCTCTCTGGACCTGTCCGGGGTGCAGCTGCCCAGGGCTGCCTTCCTGGCCCAGTGGAAGGAGAGGCTGGCCTCGCTGGTGCTCTACAACGTGGACCTGTCTGAGGAGCTGGTCAACACAGTGGTGGAGCTGGGACACCTCAGGTGAGCTGTGAGGGGCAGGGTTTAATCTTGGTACAGTAAATGGGTAAAGTAAACTGGTTTCTCTTTCGAGGCCCTTGTTTCTGGAATAACCATCAGAATTTGCTTTATTTAGGAACTTGAGAGTTAAAGATATGCTACCCGATACTGTGTGTGTAATTGTTTTCAGTCGAGTAGACCATGCCTAGGTGATAATTACAGATGTACCGTTTTGTGCAATAATTGATCAAGAACTGTTGATCTGTTAATAACTCAGTTAATAACTCAACTTGTCAACTTGAATTCTCTAAATTAAATAAACATCACTCTTTTGTGCAGTAGGCTTGTAAAATGGTCTGTACCCTTCTCTCTTTGTGTTCCCCAGGCACCTGGATATCTCCCGAGAGCGCACCTCCAAGTTCAAAATGACCCGTAAGATCCTGACGGCCATCGTGCAGGGCCTGGTCAATCTGGTGTCGTTAGACATCTCAGGCCACATCATGTTGGACAACTGCACAGTCCCACACCTTGAGGAGGCCATGGGACGTCCAAGGTGAGCCACTTGTGTGACATAATTCGTAAAACATCTATGAAGTCCTTATGAAGACTTTGTGTATGATATACGTTCTGACTTGCTTGCTAAACAATGTAAATAGTAGGATTGGTTGATGTAATCTCTCTTTCAAAAAATGTGTACGTATCCTATGTTATGTAAATATGACAGACTCATGTGTTCTCTTTCTCTCTCTGTCTTTCTTTCAGCATTGAGCCCTGCAAGAGCAGCATCTACCCTTTCCAGGAGCTGAAGAGACCTCTGCAGTTTCTGGGGCTCTATAACACCACTCTTTGTAATGTGACGCACATCCCTGCATACAAGGTGAAGTTGCCCCGCCCTGGAGAGCTACTGGCCATGCAGGCTTTTGCCCCAGCCCATCATGAACATCAAATTAATCAACTAATTAAGGCCTTGGGCTTGTGTTATTATAGGGTTAGACCAAAAACCTGCACACCCAGTAGCTTTCATGTCTCTCGTCTGTGTGTCTGTGTGTATGTGTTGTTGTCGTGGTGCTTAATGCTTCACTTCTATTGTGTCCCTGTTTAGGTCACAGGCTCCAAGAATGAAGACCAGGTCCTGAATGCCATTGAGGCCTACACAGAGTTCCGCCCGGAGTTGGCCCACCGTGCAATCAACCAGCTGTTTGACATCGCCAGGATACAGCACTGCAGCCAGCTACTGCGGGCACTGCAGGTTAGGGATCTTTTTGATTTAAATGAAAGTGTTTGAAAATGTAACCTTGAATGCTTTAGAAAGGGTGATTGACATCAAAGTGGAAAGTTATTTTAGTTAAGTCTCTTTCATTTTAATACTGTAGGATCCCACTTCTGACACCAATATAGTTTGAAACTTTAGTTTGTACTTTCATTTATTTGACCGAGTTACCTCTCAGGGGTTCATTATCAGTTTATCCCCTGGCTGTCTTGTTGTGATCCCCCCAGCTGGTGATTGCTGCACTGAAGTGTCATAAGTACGAAAAGAGCGTCCAGGTGACGGGCAGCGCGGCCCTCTTCTACCTGACCAACACTGAGTACCGCAGCGACCAGAGCATGAGGCTACGCCGGCAGGTCATCCAGGTGGTGCTCAACGGCATGGAGCAGTACCAGGAGGTCACGGTAAAGTCAAGCCTCTCCCCTGAGTGAAACTGCAAAGTTAATTCCCTTCACAAATTTAAAAGGACTGGATTGGTATAAATTAGTCTGAAGGAGTTTAATCATAGGGGTGTGCAGAGTACTCGGGGGAAAAAGGAGTATTGTAAAAAGGATTTGGGGAATTTTCTGGATACTGTTATGATCAGAGTATTTTTTTTTGTTATCTGTGCTTGGAAAATATGTTATTTTCAGCTGCCATGCGCCTCCCGTGTGGCACAGTGGTCTCAGGCACTGCACCACCAAATCAAATTTTATTAGCCAAATACAACAGGTGAAGGAAGACCTTACAGTGAAATGCTTACTTACGAGCCCCTAACCAACAATGCAGCTAAAAACATATTTTTAATATAAATAAAAGTAGCAAGTAATTAAAGAGCAGCAGTACCGGTACAGAGTCGATGAGCAGGGGCACTGGTTAGTCGAGGTAATTGAGGTAATATGTACATCTAGGTATAGTTATTAAAGTGACTATGCATAGATGATAACAACAGAGTAGCAGCGGTGTAAAAAGGGGGGGGGGGGGCAATGCAAATAGTCTGGGTAGCCATTTGATTTGATGTTCAGTCTTATGGCTTGGGGGTAGAAGCTGTTTAGAAGCCTCTTGGACCTTGACTTGGCGCTTCGGTACCGCTTGCCATGCGGTTGCAGAGAGAATAGTCTAGGACTAGGGTGGCTGGAGTCTTTGACAATTTTTAGGGTCTTCCTCTGACACCGCCTGGTATAGAGGTCCTGGATGGCAGGAAGCTTGGCCCCAGTGATGTACTTGGTCGTACGCACTACCCTCTGTATTGCCTTGCGGTTAGAGGCTGAGCAGTTGCTATACCAGGCAGTGATGCAACCAGCCAGGATGTTCTCGATGGTGCAGCTGTAGAACCTTTTGAGGATCTGAGGACTGAAATCTTTCCAGTCTCCTGAGAGGGAATAGGTTTTGTCTTGCCCTCTAAACGACTGTCTTGGTGTGCTTGGACCATGATAGTTTGTTGGTGATGTGGACTCCAAGGAACTTGAAGCTCTCAACCTGCTCCACTACAGCCCCGTCGATGAGAATGGGGGCGTGCTCGGCCTTTTTCCTGTAGTCCACAATCATCGCCTTAGTCTTGGTTACGTTGAGAGATTGGTTGTTATTCTGGCACCACCTGGCCAGGTCTCTGACCTCCTCCCTATAGGCTGTCTCGTCATTTTCAGTGATCAGGCCTACCACTGTTGCGTCATCGGAAAACTTAATGATGGTGTTGGAGTCGTGCCTGGCCATGCAGTCATGAGTGAACAGACAGTACAGGAGGGGACTGAGCACACACCCCTGATGGGCCTCCGTGTTGAGGATCAGCGTGGCGGATGTGTAGTTACCTACCCTTACCACCTGGGGGTGGCCCGTCAGGAAGTCCAGGATCCAGTTGCAGAGGGATGTGTTTAGTCCTAGGGTCCTTAGCTTATTAATGAGCTTTGAGAACTCTATGGTTTTGGAACGCTGAGCTGTAGTCAATGAATAGCATTTTCACATAGATATTCATTTTTGTCCAGATGGGAAAGGGCAGTGTGGAGTGCAATAGAGATTGCATCATCTGTGGATCTGTTAGTGGTATGCAAATTGGAGTGGGTCTAGGGTTTCTGAGATAATGGTGTTGATGTGAGCCATGACCAGCCTTTCACAGCACTTCATGGCTACAGACGTGAGTGCTACAGGTCAGTAGTCATTTAGGCAGGTTACCATAGTGTTCTTGGGCACAGGCACTATGGTGGTCTGCTTTAAACATGTTGGTATTACGGACTCGGACAGGGAGAGGTTGAAAATGTCAGTGAAGACACTTGCCAGTTGGTCAGCGCATGCTCACAGTACATGTCCTGGTAATCCGTCTGGCCCTGCGGCCTTGTGAATGTTGACCTGTTTAAAGGTCTTACTCACATCGGCTGCGGAGAGCCTGATCATGCATATTTCAGTGTTATTTGCCTCGAAGCGAGCATAGAAGTAGTTTAGCTATTCTGGTAGACTCGTGTCACTGGGACTCGTCACTCACAGCTGTGCTTCTCTTTGTAGTCGGTAATGGTTTGCAAGCCCTCCAACATCCGACGAGCATCAGAGCCGGTGTAGTACGATTCAATCTTAGTCCTGTATTGACGGTTTGCCTGTTGATGGTTCATCTGAGGGCATAGTGGGACTTCTTATAAGCTTCCGGGTTAGAGTCCCACTCATTGAAAGCGGCAGCTCTAGCCTTTAGCTCAGTGCAGATGTTGCCTGTAATCCATGGCTTCTGGTTGGGGTATGTACGTACGGTCACTGTGGGGATGACGTCATCGATGCACTTATTGATGAAGTCAATGACTGATGTGATGTACTCCTCAATACCATCTGAGGAATCCCAGAACATATTCCAGTCTGTGTTAGCAAAACAGTCCTGTAGCTTACATCTGCTTCATCTGACCACTTTTTTATTGATCGAGTCACTAGTGCTTCCTGCTTTAATTTTTGCTTGTAAGCAGGAATCAGGAGGATAGCATTATGGTCAGATTTGCCAAATGGAAGGCTATGGAGAGCTTTGTGTGGGGCTTAAAGGTGGTCAGGAGTTTTTTTCCCCCTCTGGTTGCACATATAACATGCTGATCGAAATTTGGTAAGACGGATTTAAGTTTCCCTGCATTAAAGTTCCTGGCCACTAGGAGTGCCGCTTCTGGGTGAGTGTTTTCCTGTTTGCTTATGGTGGAATACAGCTCATTGAGTGCGGTCTTAGTGCCAGCATCAGTCTGTGGTGATATGTAGACAGCTACAAAAAATACAGATAAACTCTTAAGCTGTAGACTACACTATCTACCTAATCATGAGATACTCTACCTCAGGCGAGCAAAACCTTGAGACTTCCTTAGATATCGTGTACTAGCTGTTATTTACAAATATACAGTTGAAGTCGGAAGTTTACATATACCTTATCCAAATACATTTAAATTGTTTTGTACAATTCCTGACATTTAATCCTAGTAAAAAAATACCTGTTTTAGGTCAGTTAGGATCACCACTTTATTTTAAGAATGTGAAATGTCAGAATAATAGTAGAGAGAATTATTTATTTCAGCTTTTATTTCTTTCATCACATTCCCAGTGGGTCAGAAGTTTACATACACTTAATTTGTATTTGGTAGCATTGCCTTTAAATTGTTTAACTTGGGTCCAACATTTCGGGTAGCCTTCCCCAAGCTTCCCACAATAAGTTGGGTGAATCTTGTCCCATTCCTCCTGACAGAGCTGTTGTAACTGAGTCAGGTTTGTAGGCCTCCTTGCTCGCACATGCTTTTTCAGTTCTGCCCACAATTTTTCTATAGGATTGAGATCAAGGTTTGTGATGGTCACTCCAATACCTTGACTTTGTTGTCCTTAATCCATTTTGCCACAACTTTGGAAGTATGCTTGGGGTCATTGTCCATTTGGAAGACCCATTTGCGCCCAAGCTTTAATTTCCTGACTGATGCCTTGAGATGTTGCTTCAATATATCTACATTGTTTTCCTACCTCATGATGCCATCTATTTTGTGAAGTGCACCGTTCCCTCCTGCAGCAAAGCACCCCCACAACATGATACTGCCACCTCTGTGCTTCACGGTTGGGATGGTGTTCTTCGGCTTGCAAGCCTCCCCCTTTTTTCCTCCAAACATAACGATGGTCATTATGGCCAAACAATTCTATTTTTGTTTCATCAGACCAGAGAACATTTCTCCAAAAAGTATGATCTTTGTCCCCATGTGCACTTGCAACCCGTAGTCTAGTTTGTTTATGGCGGTTTTGGAGCAGTGGCTTCTTCCTTGCTGAGCGGCCTTTCAGGTTATGTCAATATAGGACTCGTTTTACTGTGGATATAGATACTTTTGTATCTGTTTCCTCCAGCATCTTCACAGGGTCCTTTGCTGCTGTTCTGGGATAGATTTGCACTTTTCACACCAAAGTACGTTCATCTCGAGGAGACAGAATGTGTCTCCTTCCTGAGCGGTATGACGGCTGCGTGGTCCCATGGTGTTTATACTCTCTACAAACTATTGTTTGCTCCCAAAGATGAACCAGACTTGTGGAGTTCTACAATATATTTTTTATGAGGTCTTGGCTGATTTCTTTTGAATTTCCCATGATGTCAATGAATTAGTGAATTATAAGTGGGGAAAAAAATCTGTCTGTAAACAATTTTTGGAAAAATTACTTGTCAGGCACAAAGTAGATTTCCTAACTGACTTGCCAAAACTACATTTGGTTAAAAAGACATTTGTGGAGTGGTTGAAAGGGGTGCTCCCTCTGCTGTTTCCTGAAGTCTATGATCATCTATTTTGTTTTGCTGACAGCATGTCCCCAGCTTAGCCATGTTCCGTGAAACTGAGTATGTTACTCTTTGGAAAGCAACTCATGCCCTAATTTCGTCAACTTTGTTAACTAGGGACTGGGCATTAGTGAGTAATATACTTGGAAGCGGTGAGTGGTGTGCTTGCATCCGAAGCCTCACTAGAAGACCGCTCCGGCCCCCTCTCCTCCAACGGCGTTGTTTTGGGTCGGCTTCTGGAATCAGTTCAAATGCCCTGGGAGGTACAGACAAAGGATCCGGTTTGGGAAAGTAGTATTCCTGGTCGTAGTGCTGGTTGTGCTGGTAAGTTGACATCTCTCTGATATCCAATAGTTCTTCCCGGCTGTATGTAATAACACTTAAGGTTTACAATGGGCTAACAATGTAAGAAATAATACATAAAAACTAAATACTAAATACTGCACAGTTTCCTAAGGATGGCCAAGCTGCCATCTCTATCGGGCCGGGCGCAGTGCACGCTGACACGATCGCCAGGTGTACAGTGTTTCCTCTGACACATTAGTGTGGCTGGCTTCCGGGTTATGGTGTCGGGCATGGTGTCAAGAAGCAGTGCGACTTGGCTGGTTTGTGTTTCAGAGGACATACGGCTCTTGACCTTCGCCTCTCCCGAGTCCCGTACGGTAGTTACAGCAATGGGACAAGACTGCAACTAACTATTGGATACCACAAAATTGGGGAGAATTTATTTTATTGTATCCGCAACATTTAGGTGAGTATTGCCTGCTGCTAGTCTGCTACTAAATCAAATGGCGAGGACCTTTGCTAGCAAGCTATCAATGTGTATAATGTCTTACAAGTAGAGTGACTTTAGGAAAAAACATGATGCTCGTTCTTGGTGACAGAACTCGTCTCGCCGCTGCAAGTTGAACACATGCACACATCTTCTGCTCCTGATCTGCAGCTTTCTTGATCTATATAAGTGAAGGGAGACTGTAAGCTACATTTGTAACTTCTATTTTGGCATTTAAAACATTACTCATCTCTATTTAGGCATTTTAAAAGCTTTTTTCAGATCAAGTGTATCATCTGATCTATCAACTGTCCATTTTCGAATACGATTATGGCCAGATCGGCACACCCCTAGTTTAACTTCTTGCGTCGAGCCATCCCGGATCCGGGATCGTGAATACAGCCTCAAGCTCATTACCATAACGCACCGTTAACTATTCATGAAAATCGCAAATGAAATGAAATTAATATGCTAGCTCTCAAGCTTAGCCTTTTGTTGACAACACTGTCATCTTAGATTTTCAAAATATGCTTCTCAACCATAGCAAAACAAGCATTTGTGTAACAGCTAGCGCACCTAGCGTAGCATTTAGCGTTAGCATTAGCAGGCAACATTTTCACAAAAACCAGAAAATCATTCAAATAAAATCATTACCTTTGAAGAACTTCAGATGTTTTCAATGAGGAGACTCTCAGTTAGATAGCAAATGCTCAGTTTTTCCTGAAAGATTATTTGTTTAGGAGAAATCGCTCCATTTGGTGCGTCACGTTTAGCTACGAAAAAAACCTGTATCCAGGAGTGTAATTATCCCCGCAGCTCATTAGCATAACACAACGTTAACTATTCATGAAAATCGCAAATGAAATGAAATTAATATGCTAGCTCTCAAGCTTAGCCTTTTGTTAACAACACTGTCGTCTCAGATTTTCTAAATATGCTTCTCAACCATTGCAAAATAAGCATTTGTGTAACAGCTAGCGCGGCTAGCGTAGAATTTAGCGTTAGCATCAGCAGACAACATTTTCACAAAAACCAGAAAATCATTCAAATAAAATCATTACCTTTGAAGAACGTCAGATGTTTTCAATGAGGAGACTCTCATTTAGATAGCAAATGCTCAGTTTTTCCTGAAAGATGATTTGTTTAGGAGAAATTGCTCCGTTTGGTGCGTCACGTTTGGCTACCAAAAAAAAACGAAAATTCAGTCTTCAAAACGCCAAACTTTTTTCCAAATTAACTCCATAATATCGACTGAAACATGGTAAACGTTGTTTAGAATCAATCCTCAAGGTGTTTTTCACATATCTATTCATGAGATATCGTTAGTTGAAAGCCTTCTCCCCTCTCAATCACTGGATGACTGCGTGCAGCTTGTAGATTACGCACCAATTTAGACAAAGGACACCGGGCGGACCCCTGGAAAATGTAGTCTCTTATGGCCAATCTTCCAATGATATGCCTACAAATACGTCACAATGCTGCAGACACCTTGGAGAAACGATAGGAAGGGCAGGCTCATTCCCGGCGCATTCACAGCCATATAAGGAGACAATAGAAAACAGAGCTTCGAAAATTCTGCCCATTTCCTGGTTGAAGTATCATCTTGGTTTCGCCTGTAGCATGAGTTCTGTGGCACTCACAGATAATATCTTTGCAGTTCTGGAAACCTTAGAGTGTTTTCTTTCCAAAGCTGCCAATTATATGCAAAGTCGAGCATCTTTTCGTGACAAAATATTGCGCTTAAAACGGGCACGTTTTTTTATCCATAAATTAAAAGAGCACCCCCTATATCCAAGAAGTTAAACCATATTCCTCACTCACATTCCCCCTTTCCTCTTCCCTTGTTTAAACCATATTCCTCACTCACATTTCCTCTCCCCCCTCGTCTCTCACCTCCCCCTTTCTCCCCCCAGGTTCAGAGGAACTGCTGCCTGACACTGTGTAACTTCAGCATCCCCGAGGAGCTGGAGTTCCAGTACGGCCGGGTCAACCTGCTGCTGCTGAAGATCCTGGAGCCGGCCCGGCAGGACGAGTCCATCCAGCGCATCGCTGTGCACCTCTGCAATGCCCTGGTCTGCCAAGTGGACAACCATCACAAGGAAGCTGTGGGCAAGATGGGCTTCGTCAAGGTAGGAGAGACTGCTATTTTGTTTGATATAGGTAAACAATCGAACGAACACACACTTGTACATTGCACACAAGATGGGCTTTGTCAAGATGGGGAAGACTCACATTGATAGCCATAACCTTATAAACAAATTGGTACACTTGTCACTTACACACATTCCAGGGTTTCTGTTAGGAAAATGTGGCGCCGGACATTGACCGGCAGCATTTTAATTTGCCACCCACAGTGCTCAGAATGACAGAAATCACATTTATATTATGGTAATTCATATTCACAGAACATGCAAGTTGAGGATACATCGATGTGCGGTCCTTCTTACCGAATTCTGATATGCACTTTGAGTATGTTAGATTAACTGTCCACGTGTACTTTTCCTCAGCCGACAAGATGAGTAACGAACAGAAAAATCACTAGCCTATATCATTCTGCTATCCCCTATAGCAGAAAAGTTGACGTATTCTATTGGCTAGTTTACCGAGAAAGAAATAGCCTATTCCAAACAAAGTCTGGGACCGTTGTGGGAAGATAGATCCCAAATTCATACAACCAGTAGGCCTAGGCTACATAAACGTCTGATGCACCAGATCAGAATGTTTAGCTTAAAATGTTGATTAACTATTAATTCTTCACATTCTAAACGCAGCAATGTGCATAAGGCAGTAGGCTACGAGCGAATGTTTGTTCCATGATGCAATTAGCGGTGAAACACGGGTTCATGTGACAAAGATGAAATTGTCAGTTTGAAATTTAGAAGGAGAAGATATCTAATATGCAACCACTAGCATGGGTTGCTAATATGACTAGGCTTGTGCCTTTGGCTCATTGCAAAGTGGTGTGTGTGAGGCGCAGATGAAGCCTACTTTCCGTTGCCTATGTTTGCTGTTTGAGATGCTGTAGCAGCAGCTCTCGCGCTGTTTGACAGATTTTCTGCTCAAAGGCTCTGTATCTGTGTGATAAATAGGATGCATAATGAGTATACTGCACACATACTGCAATCTAATTCCACTACATTGACTGGTATTTCCATCTTTGAAGAGGCCAAAAAGCCTCTTCTTCTCCTGGACAATTGGCCAGTGGCAATTTTATTGATTTAAAAAATATATATATATCTGCCAAAAGCTGGCTATTACCGGCTAACGGAAACCCTGGCGCATTCGTACACACACACACCACACACACACACACACACACACACACACACACACACACACACACACACACACACACACACACACACACACACACAGGTCATTGATGTGTTTTGTGAAGTTATCTCTTGGGTTATTTCTTTTTTTTCTTCAGACAATGTTGAATCTAATACAGAAAAAGCTACAGGACAGGATGGTGAGTCATGTTTTGTTTCTTTAACACCCCTACCATTCCACAAGTGCAGACTCCTTCCTACATCTCGTCTGAAATGACCTCGCAGAACCTGAACTGGATTGAGCCACATCACAATCATATTGTCATGAGGCATAGCTCTTAGCTCATTCCAGACCTAATAGTATTTGACATGCAACCCTTAAGAAAACATTGCATGTGTTAAGCCAATTCAAGTGTACTGTCTGGAATGGCATTTCCTGGCTGACTGAAGAGTCTACCTAGAGATCACTTTGGATAAAAACATATGCCAACTTAATTTTGTTTCTCTTTCTACAGTGTGACCAGGTAATGGAGTTCTCCTGGAGCGCACTGTGGAACATCACTGACGAGACTCCAGACAACTGTCAGATGTTCCTCAACTGTAGGGGCATGAGCCTCTTCCTGGACTGCCTGAAGGTTAGCTAGGGCATCTCACCTTTTCATAACCACCAAGTGATTTGTTAAAACATACAATCAATGTACTCCATCTGAAATTAAATAAATACAATTCCTTCTCCCATCATGCAGTGCCTTGCTTGTGTATCACCTTTTTGTCCTCCACTGCCTCTCAGGAGTTTCCAGACAAGCAGGAGCTCCACCGTAACATGCTGGGGCTGCTGGGTAATGTGGCAGAAGTGAGGGCTCTGCGGCCACAACTCCTCACCCCACAGTTCATCTCTGTCTTCAGGCAAGAGAATGTCCATTGTCTGTATTGAATGGTTAAATGCAGTATTGACTGATCCTGCTGCCATCTTGGACCAGGGGCCTTTTGTATCAAGCGTCTCAGAGTAGGAGTGCTGATTTAGGATCTATTTTGCCTTTTGGATCACAGTGAATACGATTACATGGACAGGGGGGACCTGATCCTAGATCAGCACTCCTACTCTGAGATGCTTGATACATACGGTCCCAGATTTGTCTTGCGATAGAGATTTTATTTCATTGAGACTAACCTGGATAAATAAAGCTGGATTCTGCTTTCCTGACTGTTCTTTGGTGACAGTGACCTGCTCGACAGCAAGGCGGATGGGATCGAGGTGTCCTATAACGCGTGTGGGGTGCTGTCCCACATCGTGTTTGATGGGCCAGAGGCATGGGGAATGGAGGAGCCGCTGAGGGACACGGTCATGGACAAGATGATGGCTGCTATCCAGAGCTGGGATGTCACCTCCCGCCGGAATATCAACTACAGGTAAACAGAGAACTCAATGGAGATGAGTCTTTGGAGACAGTTACAAATGATCCCAACTACAATTGGCTATATCATCAGAAAATGATTTAAGTAGATTGTCAGGGAAAGATTTAACTATAGCTGAACTTGTAAAGCAACCTTTTAGACATGCAAATGCATTTCACTTTTCATGTATACGTTTTCTGAATGAACACTTGAATGAACTCATATTTTCTGAATTGACACTCCCTCCCCTTTTCTTTTCAGATCCTTTGAGCCTATCCTGCGCCTGCTGCCCCAGAGCATCGCCCCAGTCAGTCAGCATTGGGCCACGTGGGCACTCTTCAACCTGGTGTCAGTCTACCGTGAGTATCAATACAAAGACAAATCCCGCTTTAGACACCAGCAAGTTGCCAGGTAAACTCGCTGATTGGTGTCATCGTTGGATCAGTCTTTGCCACATTGTATCAATTTGAGAGACCTCTGAGGTCAGCTACTTATTTTATGTTTATTGTTGCATTATTAATAGCATAATTGTGGATGCACTTTTGGAGTAATCGTTTTTCAAGGGAATACTGCCCACTATCCACACGTTGTCGCTCATCAGGGAAAGCTCCCTGCTTTCTAGTAAAAAATGATTCTCACTTATTTTCTTCCTCTCATCCCTCAGCGAGTAAGTACTGCCCTCTGCTGGTCAAAGAAGGAGGGATCGTTCTCTTGGAGAAGGTGCTGGAGCTCCAGACATCACACGAAGAGACCAAGGACATGGCGCGGTATGACCTGACCTATTAACCCACCCAACCTTTGAACTGATCAGTAAAGCAATGAAAATAAGCAATCATCCCAAAAAAGTGCTCAAAATAGCCCACGTTAACTTATGCAGCTTAAGGAACAAGGTTCATGAAATTATTAACTTTGCTAGTAACAGATGACATTCATATTCTGACTATCTCTGAAACTCACTCAGACAATACCTTTTAATACAGTGGTAGCAATACAAGGTTATAACATTTATAGAAAAGACAGAAATGCCAGTGGTGGAGGTATTGCTGTTTTATATTCAGAACCACATTCCTGCAAAGATTATAGAGGATCTCATGTTAAATACTATTGAAGTAATATGATTACAGGTTCATCTGCCTCACCTAAAGCCCATTCTTGTGGGAAGCTGCTATAGACCACCAAGTGCTATCTGGATAACTTGTGAAATGCTTGAGAATGTATGTGATGTCAACAGAGCGGTATGTGATTTATATATTGACTGGCTTTCATCAAGCTGCTCACTCAAGAAAAAGCTTCAAACCGTAACCAGTGCCTGCAACCTGGTTCAGGTTATCAGTCAACCTACCAGGGTAGTTACAAACAGCATAGGAATGAAATCATCATGTATTGATCACTTCTTTACTAATGATGCAGAAATGTGCTTGAAAGCAGTATCCAGATCCATCGGATGTAGTGATCACAATATAGTGGCCATATCTAGGAAGTTCCAAAGGCTGGGCCTAATATAGTGTATAAGAGGTCATACAATAATTTTTGTAGTGATTCCTATGTTGTTGATGGAAATAATATTTGTTGGTCTGTGGTGTTTAATGAGGAGCAAACAGACGTTGCACTTGACACATTTATGAAATTGCTCATCCCAGTTACTAATAAGCACGCACCCATTAAGAAGATTACTGTTAAAACGGTTAAATTCCCTTGGATTGGTGTAGATTTTTTAATGTATGGTTGAGAGGGATGAGGCAAATGGAATGGCAAATAAGTCTGGCTGCACAACCGATTGACAAACATTCTGCAAATTGAGAAATCATGTCACTAAACTGAATAAAAAGAAGAAACAACTCTATGAAACAAAGATCAAATCAAATCAAATTTATTTATATAGCCCTTCGTACATCAGCTGATATCTCAAAGTGCTGTACAGAAACCCAGCCTAAAACCCCAAACAGCAAGCAATGCAGGTGTAGAAGCACGGTGGCTAGGAAAAACTCCCTAGAAAGGCCAATACCTAGGAAGAAACCTAGAGAGGAACCAGGCTATGTGGGGTGGCCAGTCCTCTTCTGGCTGTGCCGGGTGGAGATTATAACAGAACATGGCCAAGATGTTCAAATGTTCATAAATGACCAGCATGGTCGAATAATAATAAGGCAGAACAGTTGAAACTGGAGCAGCAGCACAGTCAGGTGGAAGTTGAAACTGGAGCAGCAGCATGGCCAGGTGGACTGGGGACAGCAAGGAGTCATCATGTCAGGTAGTCCTGGGGCATGGTCCTAGGGCTCAGGTCAGTTGAAACTGGAACAGCAGCATGGCCAGGTGGACTGGGGACAGCAAGGAGTCATCATGTCAGGTAGTCCTGGGGCATGGTCCTAGGGCTCAGGTCCTCCGAGAGAGAGAAAGAAAGAGAGAAGGAGAGAATTAGAGAACGCACACTTAGATTCACACAGGACACCGAATAGGACAGGAGAAGTACTCCAGATATAACAAACTGACCCCAGCCCCCCGACACATAAACTACTGCAGCATAAATACTGGAGGCTGAGACAGGAGGGGTCAGGAGACACTGTGGCCCCATCCGAGGACACCCCCGGACAGGGCCAAACAGGAAGGATATAACCCCACCCACTTTGCCAAAGCACAGCCCCCACACCACTAGAGGGATATCTTCAACCACCAACTTACCATCCTGAGACCTGAGTATAGCCCACAAAGATAAATGACAAAGAATGATAGTAAATAAAGCTTTGGAGCACCTTCAATTCAATTTTGGGAAAAAAGGCAAACTCAGCTCCGTCATTCATTGATTCAGATGCTTCATTCATTACAAAACCAACTGATATTGCCAACTACTTTAATGATTTTTTTCATTGGCAAGATTAGCAAATTTAGGCATGACATGCCAGCAACAAACATCCAAGTATATGTAACCAAATTATGAAAGACAAGAATTGTAATTTTAAATTCCATAAAGTGAGTGTGGAAGAGGTGAAAAGGGGGTCTGATAACTTGGATTGAACATTTCTGAGGATAATCGCTGATGATATTGCCACTATTTGCCATGGCTTCAATTTAAGCCTACTGGAAAGTATGTGCTATCAGGCCTGGAGGGAAGCAAAAGTCACTCCGCTACATAAGAATAGTAAAGCCCCCTTTATTGGCTCAAATAGATGACCAATCAGCCTGTTACCAACCCTTAGTAAAGTTTTGGGGGAAATTGTGTTTGACCAGATACAATGCTATTTTACAGTAAACAAATTGACAGACTTTTGGCATGCTTATAGGGAAGGACATTCAACAAGCACAGCACTTACACAAATGACTGATGATTGGCTGTGAGACATTTATGATAAAAACATTGTGGGGGCTGTTTTGTTAGACTTAAGTGCAGCTTTTGACATTATCGATCCTAGTCTGCTGGTGGAAAAACGTATGTGTTAGGACTTTACACTCCCTGCTATATTGTGGATAAAGAGTTACTTGTCTAACAGAACACCGAGGGTGTGTGCGGATGACTCTGCACTATACACGTCAGCTACTACAGCAACTGAAATGACTGCAACACTTAACAAAGAGCTGTAGTTCATTTCAGTATGCGTGGCAAGGAATAATTTAGTCCTAAATATTTCAAAAACTAAAAGCATTGTATTTGGGACAAATCATTTACTAAACCGTGAACATCAACTAAATCTTGCAATAAATAATGTGGAAATTGAGGTGACTACTGCTTGGGGTAACCTTGGATTGTAAACTGCCATGGTAAAAACCTAATGAAGCGCTGCTCTGCCTTCTTAACAACACTATCAACAGGGCAGGTCCTACGGGCCCTAGTTTTGTTGCACCTGGACTACTGTTCAGCCTTGTGGTCAGGTGCCACAGAGGGACTTAGGAAAATTGGCTCAGAACAGGGCAGCACGGCTGGCCCTTGGATGTACACAGAGAGCAAACATTAATAATATGCATGTTAATCTCTCCTGGCTCAAAGTAGAGGAGAGATTGACTTCAGCACTACTTGCATTTGTGAGAGGTATTGACATGTTGAATGCACTGAGCTGTCTAAGTGACTAGCACACAGCTTAGACACCCATGGATACACCACAAGACATGCCACCAGAAGTTTCTTCAGTCCCAAAGTCCAATGAATTGAAATGTAGTTAATAAATTGAGGACTGCCCTAATCCCCCTCCCCTTAATTTATCTATTGACTTGAATTAGAAAGGAACCCAAACCAGGTGAATTAAATAAATTCTGACGCCTCCCTTCCTCTGTTTCAGGAAAGTGATGGAGCAGTGTGAGAATTTCAAAGAAGACCCAATGGAAACGGCGAGGTAGACAACGATCAGCAGAGGTCGACGTCAGGGGAGCAACACCGCTATACAAACAAAAAGGCAACTTCATAGGAACCATTGTTTACTATCTTCTCACCACAAGGGTCAGTTGTGTGCATCGATTTACTGTAGAGCAGAGCAACAGTTTTTTTGCCTCTCGGCCAGCCTTTCTGGACAGAACCTTGTTATGCGACACTATTAGTAGGTTGAGATATGGTGCACGGAGTTGGTGTGTTTTATTTGTGTTGCACATGATAAGCATCATTTGTATAATGGATTTGTGTTCTCTTATTGGTTTGTTTAGCTTTTTTGTGTGCGTGCTTGTCCTTGTCTGAGTGTGAGCATGCTAGAGTGTGTGTGTATGAGTGTGTATGAAAGGACGTCTGTGCGTGCATGTGTTTTATAATAAGGTTCAAAACACTGGGGAGATGTTTGCCTCTTTGTAAACAAAACAGAGGTTATTATTGTCTTTCTCTCCCCTTAGTCTGTTCTATTGGGTCTAGTGAGAGGCCCTCCATTATATAAGCTGAGTTTCCAACACAGCGTCATCAGAGAGCTCCATTATGCCCATCATGATCCTTCTCAGATTCCTTGGTCCTCTCAGCGATTTCTGACACAGAAATTCTAAATGGATGACGCCATGAGATGTGGAAGGTGGTTCGTTTTATCCCATGCAGCACTGATCTGTGGACAGTTGTTATTGCGCAGTGAAGTTGCTATGTCTGTGGAGGCCTCTACATCCCATACTGATTGAGAGCGTAACCGTGGACTGTAACCATGACGATGACCCCGGCAGAAGTCTTCCTAGATCCTGTGGCATGGTGAAGGACTTTATTTAGTTTTTCGTTGTAGATATTTGGAGTTGTCTGTCCCATCTTTGTTTCGGTCTGTCTGTTTTTATGCTATATGATTATAAACACTCCTATGATTTAATCTGTACATCTAGGCTTGGTTCCCAATTCTTTACATACAGGTAACTGCCAAAATAAAGAAAGCACTTGAGTAAATTAGAGTTTTGATGGCTCTTATGGTGTGGGGTGCATTTTCCTGACATGGCTTAGGTCCTCTCAACCCTTTAGAGGGAAAGGTAAATGGCAAAAATATATACACAGCCATTCTGAGTGATCACCTTCAACCTATGGTGAATAATTTATATCCTGATGGGAGTGGACTCTTCCAGGATGGCAATGCCCCCAGCCACACACACACACACACACACACACACACACATGAGTGGTCACAATGGTTTGATGGGCATGAAAACAATGTAAGCCATATGCCATAGCTGTCTCGGTCACCAGATCTCAACCCAATTGAACACTTATGGGAGATTCTGGAGTGGGGCCTGAGACGGCGTTTTCCACCACAATCAACAAAACACCAGATTTTGGGATTTCTCCAATGCAGCTGTTTTTATCTCAATATAAAATCATTTCATGAACTATTTCTAATTTCTCTAACTCATTTACTGCATGGTGATGTTACCATGGAAGGCCAAAACTCCATCCCACCAAAACTGGCGTTCTTTTCAAACAGCTCTTAATGGGCATTATTTTCACAATTTCACAGTATTATTCCAACCTCATAGTGTGGAAATATGTGTATAATACAGGTCAATCATGTTTTAGAGTGCACTGGGCCTTTAAGATAAATGTTGGTGTTTCCTTTATTTTGGCAGTTACCTATATATAACCTGTGAAGAAGCCAAATGAGAAACAAACCAGGGAGGACTACTGTTAGGGTTTTTGGAATCTATAAATATATGCCCATGTTCTTACATTTTAAGGAACGTTTGAAGGTGGATTTGAAAAAACATGATTTGATTTTGTCTGTCATGTGTAAATTGTAATTAACTCATGGGTCTTATTTGCATTAGAATTTGATTTCTGAACAGTATGGAGTATATGGATACAATGTCCTCAACTACAAAGTCTAATTTCATATATTTTGATTTAACCCATTTAGGAAAACCTGTTACTTATTTCAATAGAGTTAGTTGCCATGTAAAACATTTGGCCTAACATTTGCACATGGTTTGGATACAAAGGTAGTCAAGTGATGTAGTGGTACACTTGGTCTCCAAACACTAGCATGTTCACGCAACATTAATTCAAGAAACCAATGCCATGATATGGAAACACACAGCATGCACCAAGTATCTGTCCTCACACGTCCAACTTTGACAATCTTCCCTTTTGAATATATCTTAAAACTGATAATATCCATTGGTTTGGTCAGAACTGTACACTCATTTCCCCCGTCCAAAACTTGATGTCAGTTGATCTAAATGTCATTAGAAAAAATACAACGTTCCAAACCAGACTGACTGTTCATTGATTGATCACTAGTGGCAGGGACGCAACTTTCACACCCCCAGTTTTGTCATTGAAATGTGATACCAAACGAGGCAACTGTGTGCTTTGGGACCATGCGGATGCCTCCAAACGGTCGAAGTAGGCTTTTAGAGTGTTTATCCGACTGGATAACTTTTGGATTTTTGATTTGAAAAAATTGTGCTTTGAAAACCAAAGTTGCGCCCCTGACTAGCGGTATTCTAATTTTTGCATTTCACATGAAGGTTCAACATGTTCAGACATGGACTTTTCCTTCTGGACCATAAGATATCAAATGAAAAGCCTTTTCCATGTGATTCTGTATTTGTATGCCTGGTTCAACTATATTTATACTGTTCTTTCACAATTATGGTGGGAGCTTATTTTCAAATGGGAGGCCAGAATGGGCAAGGCCTATAGAAAATGAAAATATATTATACTGTTAGAAACCTCACTTCGTAGTAAGTTTACTGATGTTGGAATCTCTAATATTCAATCAATGGGCAGAGTTACATAGCACCAAAGGGAGGATGGGTTGATTTATGTAGGTCTTTTAGGCTGCAGCATCAGCTCTTTAGCACTAAATATTACATACGTTTTTAAAAAATGTCACTATTCAGTTGTAAATTGTAGAGCATCTGAAGAAATGTAGGTAACACTTATTTGACATCTCTGTTCTAAGTCTCCAGAAGAGAGATGCCTCTTCATAATAATAGTGATATTAATATTAGGCCTATAAAATATAGGCCTAAATATCTCATTAACAGTCATGTCATCTGACACAAACTCCTCCATAGGTAAGGTAGTCAATTCCCAGCTAATCATGACTGTCAACTTATTTTTCATAAGCTACAGTCAGATTTTATGACTTCATATCTGTTATATCATGCCCATAACAATATATCATATTACAGAGGTGTCAAGAAACCTACGGTCAAAATGTGCATAATGCTCACACAGTTTGATTTTCTTTCAATAGCACCATCAGTTCTAGATTTTATTCCTTTCATCTCAGATTAATAAAAAATAAAGTTGGAGTGGTTATATTGTGTTTCTCCTTTGTCTTTGTCTATAGTAGACTGGGCCTGGATTAAATCAGATTGTGCATGGTTGGCAATGTTATGTTAAAGGTAATGGTAATGTAAAGGTAATGGAGACTGCATTCAAGGTAAACGTTGCATATGTTGGCTCAATCTGAAATTACCTTTACATGACCAGCGTGCTTTAACGCAGATTTACTGCTGATCGGATTGAATCCCGGCCATAGGGTGCAATTCAATTGAGGAGGAAAACCAGGCTGTTTGAGATGTCAATGATATAAAAGTACCCCTTGGTTGATGAACATTTTTGTGCTGGCACTGTGTGTGGATGTATTAACCTTGTTTAAACGTTGTTTTTGACTAGGCAAGTCAGTTGAGAAAAAAAATATTATTTACAGTGACGGCCTAGGAGCAGTGGGTTAACTGCCTTGTTCAGGGGCAGAACGACATATTTTTACCTTGTCAGCTCGGGGATTCGATCTCGCAACCTTTCCGTTACACAACGCTCTAACCAATAGGCTACCTGCTGCCCTAATGTCTCTTGATAAGGTTATTCATCTGATGTCAAAAATAGCTGTCATACTCCAGACCAGAACATTTTAATTACTTGTAGATGAAAAATTTAAGTTGTTGCATTATCTGAAACAATGTTCTTCTGACATTTGTAGCGCAGTAATGGTGGTTGCGTTCCAAACTGCCTATATTGTAGGCTAGTCCCCTTGCGCAGAATGTACAATCTTATTTAGCCGTCCCTGTCAAACACTAGACCTACATTTGTGGAGGTCTGGGACCAATCAGATGTGTATCAGATTTCTTCAAACGCAAGTAGAGTTTAACATGGCAGGAAACACATAATAAGTTGCGCAGCACGACTACATTGCAGGCGGTATGGAACGTGGCCGGTGATATAACATCCTAACCACGTGTGTACGAACACGGAAGTTTTCGCTGTTTTTGGTCAGACTAGATGCATTGTGGGAGCAGGTTGTGTAAACCAAAAATGTCAGCCTCAAGTTACAACAGTTTTTGGCGGACTGGCTGGGATATTTTGCGGGTTCCGATAGCCAAAAGTGCAACTGCTAGGCTGATATCTAATTTCCCGTCGAGGTGCAGTGCCAGGGCATATGGCACAGGCGGCACCACGTTTGGATCCAAACTCATCTCCACTCTTCCCCTGCGCGCAACCAACAGGCGCGTCTTTGGGTTCGCTTTTTTGTTCGGAGGGGGAGTCGGCTTGTATCAAACCATACAATTCTCATTTCAACAGCATTTTGCAGAGGATGAATTGCCCAATGTAAGGATTTCAACCATTTATGCTTCGTACTTTTAACTATGTGTACTTTTAACTACATTTAACTATTCAATGTCACATTCATTGTTTAACCTCATTCATTGTGGCTCATGCATTCTTTATTACGATGTATCTGTCGCTCTCTCTCTAACGGTCTACAGCTTTTCCACGGATGTCCACAAAACTTGATGTAGTTGCACTGTACTTTTGAAAGTATGTCTCATGTTTTGCTGCAACGGATCAGAAATAATGATATTGGGATAAACACTGTATGTAATCGTATATTTACCCACAGCTCCCCAATCTCCAATATAGCATCCCCACAAACCACGGCTCTGACCTGACGTTTGCCACCGACTTAACGTTTACCTTATACCAGTACAAGACCTGTCCATACTGCAGCAAAGTGCGGGCATTCCTCGACTACTATGGTTTTCCATACAAGGTTGTGGAAGTCAACCCTGTCATGCACACGGAGATCAAATGGTCATCGGAGTACCAAACGGTGCCCATTCTTATGGTGGAGGGGAAAGAAATTGTGGTAAGCAGAGTAGATCTCAAACTTGAAGAAAAAGTGTTTCAAGCAAGTACTCAATTTTTTTACCTTTTGTTTAATAAAACCATCTTTCTCGAATTGCTTGTCAAACAGCAACTGAACAACTCGTCTGTCATTATCAGTGCAATGAAGACATGCATGATTGACAAGTAAGTAAATAATGTAATTACATAAAAAGCAGAATGACCTATTGCATTTCAACCCTACAATATCACTTATTTCTATACCTCTGTTCTCTTTTACTTTGCAGAGAAAGAACGATGTCAGAGGTTGTAAAGTACTTTCCGAGACTCCCGTCTACCAATGCCTGGGGGAATGAAGTTCTGGAGTACACTAACAAATACTGGGTGATGTTGAATGAGATTAAGATCACTGAGGTGTACACATCTAAAAATGCCAGAAAGTAAGTTAGCTCTATGTTGTATTGATCTAAGAATTTTATTGTTGTGATTTGTTCAATATTTTCTACATGCGCTAGAGTACATCTGTAAAGTGATGGGTATAAGCAATATAGCTGAAAAATGTCACATTTCACCAGGGTGGAGCTACCCTCCAAATTGATTCCAGTTCTTTCAGATCTACATAACTTCATAGGGAATATGGGCTAGCTAGAGGTAGTTTTTGGACTGGGCAAATCTCTGTTCTTTTTTCCAGGGAGGAGGTACGATGGCGTCAGTGGGCTGATGACTGGCTAGTGAACCGGATAAAGCCTAATGTGTACAGGACTCCCGCTGAGGCCTTAGCCACCTATGACCACATAGTGCGTGAGGGCAACTTTGGTTCTGTTCCTTTTGCCAAGTATGGAGGGGCCTTCTATATGTTCTGGGCCTCCAAGGTCCTGAAAATCTGGTGAGTTTCAGATTGCTGTCAATCGTTGCAAATTACTAGATTTTATATGGAATGTTTTCAATTTCATTCTCTTCAGTATGCTGGTCAATGTGAGTTTGTGCCTGGTCTTCCCCTCTGTTCCTGCCCCCACATAGGTACAAGTTACAGGATGATGTAAGGGAAGATTTGTACATGGCTGTGAATGAGTGGATAACAGCTATTGGGAGGAAGAGGAAATTCATGGGTGGTGACAAACCCAACCTCGCTGATCTGGTAAGATTTGTTGGGTTGTTGTGACAGTTTGAAAGGAAATTCCATTTCAGTTGGGTACAATTTACATTGACATGTTAAATTGAATACACATGTTGACAAGGGACCTCAATTTAGTAATAAAAATACATTTTATTTTAAGAGTTTTTCAAGACACCCAACTCTTGACTTAATTATTTGATATGTTATCAGCGGTGTAAATAATGACTTTCGTTCTGAAGGCGGTGTATGGAGTCCTCCGATCCATGGAGGACCTGGAGGCCTTTTACGACGTGATGGAAAACACCAAGGTGAAGAAGTGGTATCTGGCCACAGAGAAACAAGTGAAGGAGCAAGGTGGTCGGAACCTATGAAGAAAACCACTGCAGAACTATCATGGCATAACTGAGTTCTAGGTTGCTGATTCAGGCTACCACTGCACATAGAACATCTGGATGCAAAGGTTCTCTACCAGTCAGCACACTTTCATAACATGTTACAGGTGACGGTTTTATATGTCTACCATGTTTCATGTTCTCTGTACAATCAAAGCCTCTTTCAAATATCTTTATGGATACAGTCTTAGTTTCCCAGAGAAAAGGTAGCTCAATAGTCATTTTATGTATGTATTAAAATAAATGTGTGTAAATATATATGACTATTTAACAGTTAATGTATTGCAGTAATAGACTGTTATTCACTCTTTGTGAATCTGTGAAGTAGACCACTAAGCATGTTTAATTATTTTATCCGTATGCATACCTGCAATTTCACTCGTTTTATTTGCTGGTGTTGTATTACCCTGGCACTTCGTTGGTCAAGCTGTGTCATAGGCCAGATATTTTATACACACAGTCGTGGCCAAAGGTTTTGAGAATGACACAAATATTAATTTCCACAAGTTTTCTGCTTTAGTGTCTTTAGATATTTTTGTCAGATGTTTCTATGGAATACTTAAGTATAGTTACAAGCATTTCATAAGTGTGAAAGGCTTTTATTGACAATTACATGAAGTTGATGCAAAGAGTGAATATTTGCAGTGTTGACCCTTCTTTTTCAAGACCTCTGCAATCTGCCCTGGCATGCTGTCAATTAACTTCTGGGCCAGCCCATTGGCAGCCCATTGCATAATAAGTTTGTCTGAATTTGGGTTTTTGTTTGTCCACCTGCCTCTTGAGGATTGACCACAAGTTCTCAATGGGATTAAGGTCTGGGGAGTTTCCTGGCCATGGACCTAAAGTATTGTTGTTTTGTTGCCTTATGGCAAGGTGCTCCATCATGCTGGAAAAGGCATTGTTCGTCACCAAACTGTTCCTGGATGGTTGGGAGAAGTTGCTCTCGGAGGATGTGTTGGTACCATTCTTTATTCATGGCTGTGTTCTTAGGCAAAATTGTGAGTGAGCCCACTCCCTTGGCTGAGAAGCAACCCCACACATGAAGGGTCTCAGGATGCTTTACTGTTGGCATGACACAGGACTGATGGTAGCGCTCACCTTGTCTTCTCCAGACAAGCTTTTTTCCGGGTGCCCTAAACAATTGGAAAGGGGATTCATCAGAGAAAATGACTTTACCCCAGTTCTCAGCAGTCCAATCCCTGTACCTTTTGCAGAATATCAGTCTGTCCCTGATGTTTTTCCTGGAGAGAAGTGGCTTCATTGCTGGCCTTCTTGACACCAGGCCATCCTCAAAGTCTTCGCTTCACTGTGCGTGCAGATGCACTCACACCTGCCTGCTGCCATTCCTGAGCAAGCTCTGTACTGGTGGTGCCCCGATCCCACAGCTGAATCAACTTTAGGCGACGGTCCTGGCGCTTGCTGGACTTTCTTGGGCGCCCCGAAGCCTTCTTCACAACAATTGAACTGCTCTCCTTGAAGTTCTTGATGATCCGATAAATGGTTGATTTAGGTGCAATCTTACTGGTAGAAATATCCTTGCCTGTGAAGCCCTTTTTGTGCAAAGCAAGGATGACGGCATGTGTTTCCTTGCAGGTAACCATGGTTGACAGAGGAAGAACAATGATTCCAAGCACCACCCTCCTTTTGAAGCTTCCAGTCTGTTATTCGAACTCAATCAGTATGACAGAGTGATCTCCAGCCTTGTCCTCATCAACACTCACACCTGTGTTAACGAGAGAATCACTGACATGTCAGCTGGTCCTTTTGTGGCAGGGCGGAAATCCAGTGGAAATATTTTGGGGGTATTCAGTTAATTTGCATGGCAAAGAGGGACTTTGCAATTAATTGCAATTCATCTGGTCACTCTTCATAACATTCTGGAGTTTATGCAAATTGTGAAAATTAATATTTGTGTCATACTCGAAAACATTTAGCCACGACCTAGTTGCTCAGGTATAAGTCAAATCTCTGATTAAAGTGTGGCATTACAACAATAGAAGAGTTGATTTCAGCACATAGTATGGGACAAGGCTTGGTAGAAGTTGCGCCTCACCACTGTTAAAGGGGCCGACTCCCTCTAGAATTGGGGATAGAGCAATCTGAACCTAGATCTGTTGCACAGGAGGCTGCTGAGGGGAGGACAGCTCATAATAATGTCTGGAACGGAGCAAATGTAATGGCGTCAAACACATGGAAACCATGTGTTTGATGTATTTGATACCATTCCACTAATTCCGCTCCAGCCATTACCACGAGACCATCCTCCCCAATTATAGTGCAACCTACCTTCTGTGATCTTTAACCAAGCGCCATTATTCCTGCATTTTTTTATTTATTATGGCCAACAGTGGGGGGTAATAGTTGGACCTATTCTGTTATGGGTAAAACTGGACAAATTGAGAAAAAACTATTTAAAGTAGGCTACTGTAGCTTAAGTGCGGAGGGAATTAGATTAAATTGTAGTAATATAACCTGTGCCTACATGGTGAGGATATAAGACCACGCAGTCACATGTGCTGCAATGGCTAGCATCTACCGCCGTGTTGATCATGCCTTCTTCCAATACTGGATTTGATTCACATTTGATACAAAATGTTGCATCACAGATGTACACAAACTGTAGCATAATTATCTGGTTAACTGTACTGAGATTATGATTGAAGAATTGGCTAGATCAAGGCCCTTTATAACAATGTATTTATCTGAAGCAACCAACATGGCCTTAGTATTGGGACCATCTCATGTCAAATGTCAAAAACTTAAGGGTGCTAATTAAGCATTTCAATTGTAATTAATGACATGAAGATTGGAGAATAAGCAGAATGTAAAAGAATAAAAAAGAAATACATTACGATAATTGTAAACCCAAGGTATTTTGTGTTGATTACCTTAATCTTTTTAGTTTTTAACAATTTGCTTTGTTTTTCCATATGTAGTAGACCACAACTTTTATTTTGAGGACCACAAAATATTTCTCCAACTGACAAGTTTTTGTATTTAGTAGACCACACGAGTCCCCTTCCCTTTTGCTTTATCACTGGCATGGAATGTTAGGCTGCATTTACACAGGCAGACCAATTCTGATATTTTTGCCCACTAATTGGTCTTTTGACCTGATGTGAAATGATTTTATACATCTTTTTCAGAGCTGATCTGATTGGTCAAAAGAACAATTAATGAAAACAATATCAGAATTGGGCTGCCTGTCTAAACACATCCTTAGAAGTTAGTTTCCCCTGGAGAACAAAAAAAACACAACTTAACAGCTACAAAAATATCTTTACCAATGATATACCTCTTCTTGATGGTCATTACTATGGGCAGCCCAATTCCAATTTTTTTCAATCAGATTTGGGCTGCCTGTGTAAACGCAGCCATAGCAACTCACACTGACCACATTTACACATGCACAGTATTCCGGAAAGTAGCTCATATCCCACTTACGGTCTTTTTGGGGATAACCTGTGTACATACACTTTTGATATCCCATTCAAGAGTGTCCCTGTATCCATGAATAAACAGAATAGTCCTAATTTAAGTTAATATGGGTTAAATTGAATAGTAACAGTTCTGGACACTGACTGCTGGCCTATAAAGTAACTGAAATATGGAAACTGACTGCTGGCCTATAAAGTATCTGGACACTGACTGCTGGCCTATAAAGTATCTGGACACTGACTGCTGGCCTATAAAGTATCTGGACACTGACTGCTGGCCTATAAAGTATCTGGACACTGACTGCTGGCCTATAAAGTATCTGGACACTGACTGCTGGCCTATAAAGTATCTGGACACTGACTGCTGGCCTATAAAGTATCTGGACACTGACTGCTGGCCTATAAAGTATCTGGACACTGACTGCTGGCCTATAAAGTAACTGAAATCTGGAAACTGACTGCAGGCCTATAAAGTAACTGAAATCTGGACACTGACTGCTGGCCTATAAAGTAACTGAAATCTGGAAACTGACTGCTGGCCTATAAAGTAACTGAAATCTGGACACTGACTGCTGGCCTATAAAGTAACTGAAATCTGGAAACTGACTGCAGGCCTATAAAGTAACTGAAATCTGGAAACTGACTGCTGGCCTATAAAGTAACTGAATTCTGGACACTGACTGTTGGCCTTGTTGGAATCGGCTAAACTTTGAACATTGAGATATGAAATAAATGATAGAGACGAAGCCTTGAATAGAAAGAGTCTGTAACAACCCAGAAGGCTTTGGAATGTGTTTGATGGAGGAGAGGAGAGCTGTGGATTAGGTGGAGGAGGGGTTGAGGTGAGGGGTGAGGTCAGTTCCCCTTAAGGGAGTAATCAGGGTTAGTATCTGGTTACCTTCTTTCTCTTGGGCATAAACTAAGGATGGAGAGAGGGAGTGTCTTTTAAGTAGGATGTATATAACTGTGATGTCTGACATGTTTTGCTGTCTGATTACAGCTGTACAGAACCTTTGGGAATGATTAAACTTGGTTAAAGCTTCTCTAGTGTCCGTGGGTTATTTCCTCTGAAAAATAAGAACCTAACAATGTAAACTTCTGACCCACTGGGAATGTGATGAAAGAAATAAAAGCTGAAATAAATCATTCTCTCTACTATTATTCTGACATTTCACATTTCACTTAAAATAAAGTGGTGATCCTAACTGACCTAAAACAGGGAATTTCAATTCAATTTCAGGAATTGTGGAAAAACTGAGTTTAAATGTATTTGGCTAAGGTATATGTACTTCCGACTTCAACTGCAGCTAGATGTAGAAAGCTAATGTTAACTAGCTGACATTGCCCATATATGGATGTTAGGCTAGCGAGGAAGCATTTTAGCCAGGTAGCCTAGGAAGACAACAAAAAATAAAAGTAGGTACTGAATGACTGTGTGATAGACCGTTTCGTCAACATGAAAGAAAGGAGGATGGCAATATGTTTTTTCTACTTGCGCGAACGCACACACAGACACGCACACAGAAATCAGAACCATGGACAGCCACATCATATTTAGCTTATGTTGATTGGACTTAATTGTTTTTGGTATCTTTTAGTTGTCAATGTATTAGACTAAGCATAGGTAATTTGATGATGTTGAAATTGAAGTAGTACTGGAATAGTGGAGGTAGGTCCTGTTTTCTTTGCGATTTGCGGTAACTCTCTGTGGTTCTAAATAGTTGTTTTGTCGTCCGAAGATGTTGGAAACATTAACTTGCTTGACCATGCTGTAGGTCATGTAACTGTTTGTTAGATGCAATATCAAATTGATTTATATAGCCCTTCTTACATCAGCTAATATCTCAAAGTGCTGTACAGAAACCCAGCCTAAAACCCCAAACAGCAAGCAATGCAGGTGTAGAAGCACGGTGGCTAGGAAAAATTCCCTAGAAAGGCCAAAACCTATGAAGAAACCTCGAGAGGAACCAGGCTATGAGGGATGGCCAGTCCTCTTCTGGCTGTGCCGGGTGGAGATTATGGCAGAGGTTGCTCTCCGGTTTTGTGATGAAACAAAGGTGTGGTTGAATTTATTCTGTGCCTTCTTATTGTCTCTGCCTCTAGGCCTGTGTATCACGGTTGCAAGGCATATGAACTAACAGGTTTTATACAACGAGTGGGTCTAATCTTGAATTCTGATTGGTTAAAAATGCATTCCACCCGGTGTCTATTCCGCAAGTTGTCACTGGCTAAATCTATGACGTTAAAATGCCTATTTACTCTGTTCCATCTGACTGCGCAATCCACTGTCTCATCAGCTCAGCCAGCCATGAACTTGATCTCCATGATAAAAAGCATCTAGACATTATCTCACATTTCTTTTAGACTATCATTACGTTTTCAACTGCGGAGATTTGTATAAACCTTGCTGTCTGTCTCTCTGACTTTTGCAACATTGTTTCAATATTAAAATCTAATCTCCAGCTGTCCCATAGTAATGAACATGTCGGTAGTCGGGATGAGCAAACAGGCAGGCAGCTTTTCTCAGCTAGTCGAAATCATGAATCAGAATCATTTCAATTGATATATACAAAGATCTATCAATAGAAAACAGGTCAAAGAAACAAAGTGCAGCTAGTTTGCTGTCTTTCCAGCTTCAGCTTGAAGTCATTGTGTTAGCTGTGTTGTTGGTTAGCTCCTCTGAACAACAGTGTCCTGGCAAGAGAGCACATTTTCTACTTGCGAAATCGTGCATCATTAGCTCATTGTTATGGATGTGTCAAAATAAATGTCACTAGAAAATAGCTTAAACAAACGCAAATGCAGCTAATTTGCTGTTATTCTGGCTGCACTGTTTGACGTGACTGTAAATTATCCATAGTTGGGTAGCTAGCAAGCAAGGGATACGAACATTGCCAGCCAGTATGTCACGTCTCTAGCAACTGAACCGATAGAACGAACGACCAGCCAGTTTGAGTAGCAACCCTAGATTTGTGCCGGGACTTTATCTTGTGGAAGGAGGAAATACTATGAATGAAAAATATAAAATATATTTTTTCATGAAAATATGTCAATCATTATTTGAATATGTTGGTAACCCGTTGTATAAAACTGATAATGCCCTCGAAGCCGGTGTTTGGAGGATATATCGGCACAGTTTGTCTGACCTCGACTTCATCTCGGGCCTAACAACACCTGTGCCAATATTTCCTCCAAACACCGGCTTCGAGGGCATTATCACTTAAATACTCCACACTCTAGAACAGTGTTTCCTAAACTCAGTCCTGAGACTGGGTGCACATTTTGTTTTTTGCCCTAGGCCTACACAACTGATTAAAATAACCAACTTATCAAGCTTTGATTATTTGAATCATGGTATATGTTCAATCCTATAATTATGAATCGTGCCACCCAGTTTATAATTGCCATTTATACAATGGGTTGGACTAATCCTGGAAGCTGATTGGTTAAAACCACGTGATCAAACAAAGCTTCAAATCGGTACATTGTGTTAGATCAATAGCGCTTTGAAATCTGAATCGGAGCTCCAGTATCAATCGTCTCATCACTTGCTGTAGTGTAGCAGAGCCAGCTTGATAAACCTTGCCTGACGATAATATGCTTCAGGTGTGTGGGCTGTTAGGCTGTTGCTCCCCTATTTGGCTAGCAGATGTAGCAGGGTAACCAAACCGTTGTAATTTATTTTAACCATTGTTGTAACTACCGTGCATTCGGAAAGTATTCAGACCCCTTCACTTTTTCCACATTTTGTTGTTACAGCCTTATTCTAAAATTGATTCGTCCTCCCCCTCATAAATCTACACCACCACATAACGACAAAACAAAAAGATACAAAGTTTAGAATTTTTGACAAATGTATAATAAAATTTAAACAGAAATATCACATTTACATAAGTATTCAGACCCTTTACTCAGTACTTTGTTTAAGCACTTTTAAACATTTTATTTACCCCTTTTTCTCCCCAATTTCATGGTATCCAATTGTTGTAGTAGCTACTATCTTGTCTCATCGCTACAACTCCCGTACGGGCTTGAGAGACGAAGGTTGAACGTCATGCGTCCTCTGATACACAACCCAACCAGCCGTACTGCTTCTTAACACAGCGCGCATCCAACCCGGAAGCCAGCCGCACCAATGTGTCAGAGGGTACACCGTGCACCTGGCAACCTTGGTTAGCGCGCACTGCACCCAGCCCGCCACAGGAGTCACTGGTGCGCGATGAGACAAGGACATCCCTACCGACCAAGCCCTCCCTAACCCGGACGACGCTAGGCCAATTGTGCGTCGCCCCACGGACCTCCTTGTTGCGGCCGGTTACGACAGAGCCTGGGCGCAAACCCAGGGACTCTGATGGCACAGCTGGCGCTGCTGTACAGCGCCCTTAACCACTGCGCCACCCGGGAGGCCTGTTTAAACACTCTTGGCAGCGATTACAGGCTCGAGTCTTCTTGGGTATGACTCAACAAGCTTGGCACACATGTATTTGGGGAGTTTCTCCTATTGTTCTCTGCAGATCCTCTCAAGCTCTGTCAGGTTGGATGGGGAGTGTCGCTGCACAGCTATTTTCAGGTCTCTCCAGGGATGTTTGTTTGGGTTCAAGTCTGGGCTCTAGCTGGGCCACTCAAGGACATTCAGAACTTGTCCTGAAGCCACTCCTGCGTTTTCTTGGCTGTGTGCTTAGGGTCGTTGTCCTGTTGGAAGGTGAACCTTTGCCCCAATCTGAGGTCCTGAGCGCTCTGGATCAGGTTTTCATCAAGGATCTAGACTTTGCTCCGTTCGTCTTTCCCTCGATAAAAACTAGTCTCCCAGTCCCTGCGGCTGAAAAACATCCCCACAGCATGATGCTACCACCACCATGCTTCAACGTAGGGATGAGGCCAGGTTTCCTCCAGATATGACACTTGGCATTCAGGCCAGAGAATCTTGGTTTCATCAGACCAGAGAATCTTGTTTCTCATGGTCAGAGTCCTTTAGGTGCCTTTTTGGCAAACTTCAAGCGGGCTGGCCACTCTACCATAAAGGCCTGATTGGTGGAGTGCTGCAGAGATGGTGTTGTCCTTCTGGAAGGTTCTCCTGTCTCCACAGAGGAACTCTGGAGCTCTGTCAAAATGACCATCGGGTTCTTGGTCACCTCCCTGACCAAGGCCCTTCTTGGCCAGGCGGCCAACTCTAGGAAGAGTCTTGGTGGTTCCAAACTTCTTATGAAAGAGGTGGGAATGTTGTTCCTTTGTCATGTAATTAGCATTATAGATTATTTTCAAGATTGTATTTTGCCGATTGTTTTTCGCGATGCAAATATTGGATCGCAAATGAGACAACCTGGTTCAATTTGGGTCCCGAGGCAAAACCATTTGAGAACTACTTATCTAGTATACACAGTACAAGTAAAACGTTTGGACACACCTACTCATACAAAGGTTTTTCTTTATTTTTTACAATTTTCTACATTGTAGAATAATAGTGAAGACATCAAAACTATGATATAACACATGGAATCATGTAGTAACCAAAAAAGTGTTAAACAAATCAAAATATATTTTAGATTTAGCATTTTTCAAAGTAGCCAACCTTAGCCTTGATGACAGCTTTGCACACTCAGCATTCACCTGGAATGCTATTCCAACAGTCTTGAAGGAGTTCCCACATATGCTGAGCACTTGTTGGCTGCTTTTCCTTCACTCTGCGGTCCAACTCATCCCAAACCAGTGGCTCAATTGGGTTGAGGTCGGTTGATTGTGGAGGCCAGGTCATTTGATGCAGCACTCCCTCACTCTCCTTCTTGGTCAAGTAGCGCTTACACTTCCTGGAAGTGTGTTGGGTCATGAAAAACAAATGATAGTCCCAATAAGCGCAAACCAGATGGGATGGCATATCGTGGCAGAATGCTGTGGTAGCCATGCTGGTTAAGTGTGCCTTGAATTCTAAATAAATCACTGACAGTGTCACCAGCAAAGCACATCCACACCATCACACCTCCTCTTCCTTGCTTCACAGTGGGAAACACACATGCAGAGATTATCCGTTCACCTACTCTGCGTCTCACAAAGACACAGTGGTGGGAACCAAAAATCTCAAATTTGAACTCATTAGAACAAAGGACAGATTGCCACCTGTATAATGTGCATTGCTCGTGTTTCTTGGCCCAAGCAAGTCTCTTCTTATTATTGGTGTCCTTTAGTAGTGGTTTATTTGCAGCAATTTGAAGGCCTGATTCACGCAGTCTCCTCTAAACAGTTGATGTTGAGATGTGTCTGTTACTTGAACTCTGTGAAGCATTTATTTGGGCTGCAATTTCTGAGGCTGGTAACTCATATGAATTTATCCTCTGCAGCAGAGGTAACGCTGGGTCTTACCTTCCTGTGGCAGTCCTCATGAGAGCCAGTTTCATCATAGCGCTTGATGGTTTTGAACTTTTACGCATTGACTGACCTTCATGTCTTAAAGTAATGATGGTCTGTCGTTTTTCTTTGCTTACTTAAGCTGTTCTTGCCATAATATGGACTTCGTCTTTTACCAAATAGTGCTATTTTCTGTACACCACCCCTACCTTGTCACAACACAACTGATTGGCTCAAACACATTAAGAAGGAAAGAAATTCCACCAATGAACTTTTAACAAGGCACACCTGTTCATTGAAATGCATTCCAGGTGACTATCTCATGAAGCTGGTTGAGAGAATGCCAAGAGTGTACAAAGTTGTCATCAAGGCAAAGGGTGGCTACTTTTAAGAATCTCAAATATATTTTGATTTGTTTAAAACCTTTTTGGTTACTACATTATTCCATATCTGTTATTTCATAGTTTTGATGTCTTCACTACTATTCTACAATGTAGAAAATAGTACAAAAAAAGAAAAACCTGGGAATGAGTAGGTGTCTCCAAACCTTTGACTGGTATATGAATCATTGGTTTGCATGCGAGTTCAGGGAAGGGTCGGGAATTCTTCTCACGCACCAGGGACGGGCGTGGTATGTCGTTTATGGGTAGAACAGTCCAATAAATTCAAGGAATCAGTTGGGAGAGCGACCATGAAGACTATTTTCTTAATTGCTTTGTATTAAAGATGGCTTTAGAAATGTATTTAGACCTTTTCAAGGAGAACAACATTCCTTTTGATTTCAAAAATGTTTCACTTATGGAAGGTACAGTGCCTTGCGAAAGTATTCGGCCTCCTTGAACTTTGCGACCTTTTGCCACATTTCAGGCTTCAAACATAAAGATATAAAACTGTATTTTTTTGTTAAGAATCAACAACAAGTGGGGCACAATCATGAAGTGGAACGACATTTATTGGATATTTCAAACTTTTTTAACAAATCAAAAACTGAAAAATTGGGCGTGCAAAATTATTCAGCCCCCTTAAGTTAATACTTTGTAGCGCCACCTTTTGCTGCGATTACAGCTGTAAGTCGCTTGGGGTATGTCTCTATCAATTTTGCACATCGAGAGACTGAATTTTTTTCCCATTCCTCATTGCAAAACAGCTCGAGCTCAGTGAGGTTGGATGGAGAGCATTTGTGAACAGCAGTTTTCAGTTCTTTCCACAGATTCTCGATTGGATTCAGGTCTGGACTTTGACTTGGCCATTCTAACACCTGGATATGTTTATTTTTGAACCATTCCATTGTAGATTTTGCTTTATGTTTTGGATCATTGTCTTGTTGGAAGGCAAATCTCCGTCCCAGTCTCAGGTCTTTTGCAGACTCCATTTGGTTTTCTTCCAGAAAGGTCCTGTATTTGGCTCCATCCATCTTCCCATCAATTTTAACCATCTTCCCTGTCCCTGCTGAAGAAAAGCAGGCCCAAACCATGATGCTGCCACCACCATGTTTGACAGTGGGGATGGTGTGTTCAGGGTGATGAGCTGTGTTGCTTTTACGCCAAACATAACATTTTGCATTGTTGCCAAAAAGTTCAATTTTGGTTTCATCTGACCAGAGCACCTTCTTCCACATGTTTGGTGTGTCTCCCAGGTGGCTTGTGGCAAACTTTAAACAACACCTTTTATGGATATCTTTAAGAAATGGCTTTCTTCTTGCCACTCTTCCATAAAGGCCAGATTTGTGCAATATACGACTGATTGTTGTCCTATGGACAGAGTCTCCCACCTCAGCTGTAGATCTCTGCAGTTCATCCAGAGTGATCATGGGCCTCTTGGCTGCATCTCTGATCAGTCTTCTCCTTGTATGAGCTGAAAGTTTAGAGGGACGGCCAGGTCTTGGTAGATTTGCAGTGGTCTGATACTCCTTCCATTTCAATATTATCGCTTGCACAGTGCTCCTTGGGATGTTTAAAGCTTGGGAAATCTTTTTGTATCCAAATCCGGCTTTAAACTTCTTCACAACAGTATCTCGGACCTGCCTGGTGTGTTCCTTGTTCTTCATGATGCTCTCTGCGCTTTTAACGGATCTCTGAGACTATCACAGTGCAGGTGCATTTATACAGAGACTTGATTACACACAGGTGGATTGTATTTATCATCATTAGTCATTTAGGTAAACATTGGATCATTCAGAGATCCTCACTGAACTTCTGGAGAGAGTTTGCTGCACTGAAAGTAAACAGGCTGAATAATTTTGCACGCCCAATTTTTCAGTTTTTGATTTGTTAAAAAAGTTTGAAATATCCAATAAATGTCGTTCCACTTCATGATTGTGTCCCACTTGTTGTTGATTCTTAACAAAAAAATACAGTTTTATATCTTTATGTTTGAAGCCTGAAATGTGGCAAAAGGTCGCAAAGTTCAAGGGAGCCGAATACTTTCGCAAGGCACTGTAGGTATTGTTTATAAAGTTGATGGAGAAAATTGGTTGATGTGTGGCTTGATTTGTCACGTTCTGACCTTTATTTCCTTTGTTTTGTATTTATTTAGTATGGTCAGGGCGTGAGTTGGGTGGGCAGTCTGTTTGTTTTTCTAGGTTTTGGGTATTTCTATGTTTCGGCCTAGTATGGTTCTCAATCAGAGGCAGGTGTCATTAGTTGTCTCTGATTGAGAATCATACTTAGGTAGCCTGGGTTTCACTGTGTGTTTGTGGGTGATTGTTCCTGTCTCTGTGTTTGCACCAGATAGGACTGTTTAGGTTTTCGCACATTTATTGCTTTGTTAGTTATTTCATGTCTAGTTCCTTTATTAAAGAACATGAATAACCACCACGCTGCATTTTGGTCCGCTTCTCCTTCACCACAGGAAAACCCTTACATGATTGAACCATATTATGTGTTTAATGTGAGGTGAATGGTTGAAATTGACAGTCCTTTTTTTGTACTGTGGTGATAGATCAGTTTTATGTGATAATATTTTGATGGATTGACTGTTTTATGCAGAAATAGTGCGATTGGTAAGATTTGCAAGCCCCTGCATAATACACTGGGAATTGTTGATTTTGCACACAAAAAATGCGATCGTTGAGAGACTAAACCTTTCTTTTAGAGGCTGTTCTTTTGGCGTAGGCTACACAATTCTTTCCACTTTTACATTTTTTATTTGGAGTCTGGACACATTTTGTTCTTTGCATAAAATTTATTATAAAGACATTATAAAGGGTAAGTCTTACAATGCATTAAAACTGCATCCTAATTCGCCTGGATGCTATAAGTATTGTTTTAGCCTACCATACTGGTGAGCCTAATCTTATGGGTGCACATAATGAAAGGTTATCTAAAGCTTAATGAATACAAAAGTTATTTACAGAAGTAGGTGTCATTCCTTGAACTTCCAACTGACAACTTCAGGTGGACGTTCAAGTCAGGTAGGGTAGGCTACTATTCTCTACTGCATGCAGGTAGTCTGTAGAGCAGTAGTAGGCACTCCCTTGACTTGCACCCCAGTTGTGTTTTCAGAGATGTAGGCCTAACCATTGGGAGCAAAACTGGACAATGTTGGTATTGTGATTCACTACATTGCAGGAGAGCAGTATGGAGAAGATTTCGGAAAGATCAACATGATGAGGAAAGCTACTGATCCGATGGAGACTTCTGTTCGGCTGAAATGTGGGAATGAAAACATTGAGTTTAGTTGAGAGATCAATCATCTCTACTTATTTGATGAGGCAATGTAATAAGACTACTTAACAAATCCTTTGTGATGCCTAGAGTAACTAAACAAATCCCCATTCTGATTTTTAGTAACAATTGCAACACAGTGGCCAGGCCAAGAGTTTCAGTGACAAACTGATCAATCACCTTTGCAGCATTGCCATTATGAAGTACCTGGCATAGAAGCACAAGACCGCAGACCATGGGAATCCAGCCGACCTGCAGAAGCTCACCCGTGTCAATGAAGAACTGTCCTGGCAGCACATGGGAATACGTATGCATGCTCCAAGATGTATTGGCTCAGGGTAGGTGACGCTACTACAAGATCGAATGTAGAGTTGTTTTCACATTGTACTTTGAAGAACTTTGGACTTCATTCAGTAAACCCGGATTGCAATATTGACTCAGTAGCTTAAGCATACCCTTTTCCTGTGGTCAAATAGTCATGCACCAAGTTGATTCAGGTAATAGCTCCCGAGTGGCACAGAGGTCTAAGGCACTGCATCTCAGTGCAAGAGGTGTCACTGCAGGCCCTAGTCCAAATCCAGGCTGCATCACATCCGGCTGGGATTGGGAGTCCCGAAGGGCGGCGCACAATTGGCCCAGCGTCGTCCGGATTTGGCTGGGGTCACTGTAAAAAAAGTATTTGTTCTTAACTGACTTGCCTAGTTAAATTATAATGGTATTATTTTAAACAGATAAATGCTTCCAGTTTTCGATGTTAGATGTGTGTGCGCAGGCAGTGGTTAGACTGCAGCGTACACATTGCCAAAGCAGGTGTGATTGAATGTGGCTCTTCGATTTTCACAGGTTAGGAAATTGACATCCCACTCTTCTTCTGCATTGCAACAAGCAATGTTATAAGCGTTTGATACAGAGCTGTTTTGTATCTCAGTGTCCAAGTATCTTGTTATGTTCAATTTTGAGAGAGGAGGTTGTCTGATCTCATGCCTTCTCATTTTTCATGGCATAATATCATGTTTCTGAATCCAACACATTTGGTTTGTACATGACAAAAGGCTGTCTTTGTGTTTCAGCTGTTGATACCAAAGATCATGGGTGTGGAAGTCCCCAAGGACAAGATGGATAGAGCCCTGGAGGACCTGGAGGGCTGGTCGAGAACATGGATGGCAGCAAGCCCAAGATCTTGAGATTGTTCTTCTGAATTCTCCAGTGACTGGTCCTCTGTGAAATAATCAAGCTGGATCTGTTATTCAGCCACTATGCACCATGTAACATAATAACAAAATAAAACATTCTCTATGGGAATTCAGACACTCCCTGTTAGTAGAACACATTTATATCCTTATTATTCTAATGTTCTAAAAGCTGCTTTTATCAAACGTTTTAACCTTTTACTGTTTTTGATTGAATTAATAACTTATTAAACTGTGTTTAACGTTTACAAACAATACACAGTAAGGGGAGAAAGTATTTGATCCCCTGATCCCCTTCTTTGGTATCTGGGAGAGAGGCGGCCCGAAAACTTCTTGAATTACGTCAAGACTCCCGTAGTGTGGCAGACTACGCTGTTGACTTTTGCACATTTCAATACTTTTCTTCACGGATTATCTGAGGTGGTAAAAGATGAGCTAACTGTTCTGGAATTACTGGTGGACCTCGATTCCCTCATCGCCCTCACCTTTAGAATTGATAGACGTCTAAGGGAACGCAGGAGTGAGAGGTCTGGCCTAGGTTACACTAGTTCATCCACAGTGGCTCGCTCACCTTCGAAGGAAGTCCGAGAGTCATCGGCGAAGGGTGAGTCAGATACTCCAGAACCTATGCAACTTAGCCTAAGTTCCAACAGTTGTCTGTACTGTGGGGCTGCGGGACATTATATAGCCACCTGCCCAGTTGAGACCTATTTCTGTAGTAGGTACACATACTCTGGTGAGCCAGACTGGGAATCATCTAAATCCCATCAACCGCACTCCTTTTTTTGGGAGACCAGTCTAAATCTCTCCGGTGCTCATTGACTTTGGGGCGGATGAGAGTTTTATGGACGCTACCCTAGTTTCTGAATTAGGTATCCCCACTCAACTCCTCTCTGTTCCCATGGACGCTAGAGCACTGCACGGCCGCACCATTCCAACAGCACTGTTCCTGTTAATCTGCGGGGTTTCATGAAATCACAGTGAGGCTATACAGTTTCTCCTAATTGAGTCTCCCCATGTTCCTGTTTTGGGATTGTCCTGGCTCAAAGAACACAACCCCGTTATTGACTGGACCACAAGTTCAATCCTGGGTTGGAGTCCGTTCTGCCATTCCCATTGCCTCAAAGCAGCGCAGCCTTCTCCGAGACGGCCTCCTCAGGGCTTAAGTCAAGTCTCTGATTTCCCTGCCGTCCCCACAGAGTACCAAGACCTCCTGGAGGACTTCAGCAAGGTATGGGCTACTTCTCTTCCCCCACACCGTCCTTATGATTGTGCCATTGATCTCCTCCCAGGCACCACACCACCTCGTGGTAGGCTATATTCTCTATCCGGGCCAGAGACCAAGGCCATGGAGGAGTACATAGAGGAGTCTCTGGCAATTGGGGCTGTCCGTCTGTCTGCATCTCCTGCTGGCGCAGGGTTTTTCTTTGTGGGGAATTGCATTGACTACCGGGGTCTAAATGACATTACGGTTAAGATTTGTTACCCCTTACCATTCCTCTCCTTTTGAACCTCTCCAGGGGGCCACCATTTTTTCCAAGCTGGACCTTCGAAATGCCGACTACGTGGTTCGGATACGTGAAGGAGATGAGTGGAAGACAGCATTCAACACAGCCAGCATACATAGGAGTACCAGGTTATGCCTTTTGGACTCACCAGCTGTCGTCCAGGCTCTGGTAAACGATGTGCTCCGGGACATGCTAAACCATTTTGTGTTCATCTACCTTGACGACATCCTGTTTTTTTCCCGGTTTGCCCAAGAACATGTTCTTCATGTCAGACCGGTCCTTCAGCGCCTCCTGGAGAACCAATTTTTGTGAAAGCTGAGAAGTGTGAGTTCCCCCGCTCTACAATCTCCTTTTTGGGATATGTCATCGCTGAGGGAAAATTCCAGATGGATCATGGAAAGGTGAAAGCAGTGGTGGATTGCCCTCAACCTACGTCCAGGGTGCAGTTGCAGCGAGTCTTGGGTTTTGCTAACTTCTACCGCCGTTTCATTCGGGTTACTGCACCCTGCCTTCCTGTCCCATTGTCTCAATCCTGGAGAGAGGAACTACGATGTAGGCAACTGAGAACTCCTGGCGGTCAAGATGGCGTTGGAAAAGTGGAGGCACTGGCTGGAAGGAGCAGAACAGCCATTCCTGGTCTGGACCAACCATAAAAAATGTGGAATATCTCCGTTCAACAAAGCGCCTTAACTCCAGGCAGGCCTGGCGGCCTCTCCTGTTTACAATATTTAACTTCACCCTTTCCTACCGCCCAGGGTCCAAGAATGTGAAGTCTGACGCTCCTTCCACCTATACAGTTCCTCTGACAAACACTCAGTCTCCGAAACCATTCTCCCTACCTCATGCCTTGCAGCCTCAGTGGGTTGGGATATTGAGAACCTGGCTGTTTGTCCCTAACTCAGTCCGGTTCTGGAATAGGCTCATTCCTCCAGGCTGACCTGTCATCCCGGTTCCCGCCGTACCCTAGCATTCCTCTGACAACTTTTCTGGTGGCCCTCAATGGTTCCTGACGTCGCTGCCTTCGTTTCCGCATGCACAGTGCCCAGAACAAGACTCCACGGCAAGCTCCTTCTGGCCTTCAGCCACTACCAGTCCCTCATTGTCCCTGGTCTCATATCTCTCTGGATTTTGTCACTGGGCTTCCCCCGTCTGATGGCAACACCGTCATTCTGACAGTGGTGGATCGATTCTCAAAGGCCGCTCTTTTCATCCCTCTCCCCAAACTACCTTCTGAGAAGGAGACTGCCCAGCTCATGGTGCAGCACGTCTTCAGGATCCATGGACTCCCGGTGTCTATGGTTTCCGACTGGGGTCCTCAGTTCTCGTCTCAGTTCTGGAAGGTGTTCTGCACCCTTATTGTGGCGTCGGCCAGCCTATATTCCGGGTTCCATCACCAGTCAAACGTCCAGCCAGAGTGAGCTAACCAGGACCTGGAGACCACCCTAAGATGCCTGGTCTCAACCAACCCCACTACCTGGAGCTGACAACTGGTCTGGGTGGAGTATGCCCGGAACACCCTTCCCTGTTCAGCCACGGGACTCTCACCTTTTGAGTGCTCCACGGGGTATCAACCTCCACTCTTCCCAGAACAAGAACCGGGAGTCAATGTACCCTCGGCCCAGATGTTCGTCCCCCACTGTCGCAAAATGTCCCCTTGTTTCATTGGTCCGTTTCCCAGCTCTAGAGTCCTTAATTCCACTGCTGTCCATCTCTTGTTACCCAGTACCCTCCGTATTCACCCTACGTTCCATGTGTTTAGGATTAAGCCCGTGTCTCAGTCTTCTGTCCCCAGGCCCACCCTCTCCCTGTGACATTGATGGCCATCCGGCATACACAGGGAAACATCTCCTGGGTTTTCGAACACGGGGCAGGGGTTTCCAGTACCTGGTTGACTGGGAGGGTTACGACCCGGAGGAGAGGTGCGGGATTCCCGCTAGGGACATCCTGGTTCCAGCCCTCATTGCCGACTTCCACCGCCGACACCCCGGTCAACCAGGCATGCGCCCAGGTAGGATGCCATGGTGGCGCCCCTAGAGGGGGAGTACTGTCACACCCTGATCTGTTTCACCTGTCTTGTGATTGTCACCACCCCCTCCAGGTCTTGCTTATTATGGGGTGTCAGGTAGCATAGTGGTTAGAGCGTTGGACTTGTACCTGAAAGGTTGCAAGATCAAATCCCCAAGCTGACAAGGTAAAAATCTGTCGTTCTGCCCCCAAACAAGGCAGTTAACCCACTGTTCCTAGGCCGTCATTGAAAATAAGAATTTGTTCTTAACTGACTTGCCTAGTTAAATAAATAAAACATTATCCCTGGTGTATATATCTCTGTGTTTCCTGTCTCTCTGTGCCAGTTTGTCTTGTATGCTTTTCAAGTCAACCAGTGTTTTTCCCGTACTCCTGCTTCTATTCTCTTTTGCTAGTCCTCCTGGTTTGACTCTTGCCTGTTTTCTGGACTCCGTACCAGCCTGTCTGACCATTCTGCCTGCCCTGACCTCAAGCCTGCCTGCCACTCTGTACCTCCTGGACTCTGAACTGGTTTTGACCTTTTGCCTGTCCATGACCATTCTCTTGCCTACCCCTTTTGGACTGTTTAATAAATATAAAGACTCAAACCATCTGCCTCCTGTGTCTGCATCTGGGTCTCGCCTTATAGGGTATGTCCATTCTTTGCTTTCAACATTCATATGGATCTGTCTGCAACTTCCTCGCACTGGCTCTTCTCCCACAACAATATACCATGACTGGAAAAGTCTGGAACGCAACAGTGCTTTCCTAGCTAGCACGCAATATAGTGCTTTGTTAGCTATTACGTAACACTATCCAGCTATTGCGTAACACTACCTTTCCCTCCCTGTGTGGAATGTAATCAAAGTTCATGTTGTTTCCTGTAAGTTATTGTGCGTGGGTGATTCTGTGAAAAGGAGATCTGCATGGAGGAATGGGCCAAAATACCAGCAACAGTGTGTGAAAACCTTGTGGAGACTTACAGAAAACATTTGACCTCTGTCATTGCCAACAAAGGGTATATAACAAAGTATTGAGATAAACTTTAGTTTTTGACCAAATACTTATTTTCCACCATAATTTGCTAATAAATTCATTAAAAATCCTACAATGTGATTTTCCTCATTTTGTCTGTCATAGTTGAAGTGTACCTATGATGAAAATTACAGGCCTCTCTCATCTTTTTAAGTGGAGAACTTGCACAATTGGTGGCTGACAAAATATTTTTTTGCCCCACTGTACATATACAGTGCCTTGCGAAAGTATTCGGCCCCCTTGAACTTTGCGACCTTTTGCCACATTTCAGGCTTCAAACATAATGATATAAAACTGTATTTTTTGTGAAGAATCAACAACAAGTAGGACACAATCATGAAGTGGAACGACATTTATTGGATATCTCAAACTTTTTTAACAAATCAAAAACTGAAAAATTGGGCGTGCAAACTCCAGACCCACATCAAACATCTCCAATCCAAAGTTAAATCTAGAATTTGCTTCCTATTTTGCAACAAAGCATCCTTCACTCATGCTGCCAAACATACTGTTGTAAAACTGACCATCCTACCGATCCTCAACTTCGGCGATGTCATTTACAAAATAGCCTCCAATATCCTACTCAATAAATTGGATGCAGTGTATCACAGTGCCATCCGTTTTGTCACCAAAGCCCCATATACTACCCACCACTGTGACCTGTACGCTCTTGTTGGCTGGCCCTCACTTAATACTCGTCGCCAAACCCACTGGCTCCAGGTCATCTACAAGACCCTCCTAGGTAAAGTCCCCCTTATCTCAGCTCGCTGATCACCATAGCAGCACCCACCTGTAGCACGCACTCCAGCAGGTATAACTCTCTGGTCACCCCAAAAACCAATTCTTCCTTAGGCCGCCTCTCCTTCCAGTTCTCTGCTGCCAATGACTGGAGCGAATTGCAAAAATCTCTGGTGCTGGAGACTCATATCTCCCTCACTAGCTTTAAGCGCCAGCTGTCAGAGCAGCTCACAGATCACTGCACCTGTAAAGAGCCCATCTGTAAACAGCCCATCTATCTACCTACCTCATTCCCATACTGTATTTATTTATTTATCTTGCTCCTTTGCACCCCAGTATCTCTACTTGCACATTCATCTTCTGCACATCTACCATTCCAGTGTTTAATTGCTATATTGTAATTACTTCGCCACCATGGCCTATTTATTGCCTTAACTCCCTTATCTTACCTAATTTGCACTCACTGTATATAGACTTTTTGTTTTCTTTTGTTCGACTGTATTATTGACTATGTTTTGTTTATTCCATGTGTAACTCTGTGTTGTTGTATGTGTCAAATTGCTATCTTTTATCTTGGCCAGGTCGCAGTTGCAAATGAGAACTTGTTCTCAACTAGCCTACCTGGTTAAATAAAGGTGAAATAAATAAAAAATAAAAAAATGCAATGCTTCAATATTAGCAGAAGGTTCCCTTCCCTGGCACATTCCAATTCATCCCAAAGGTATTCGATGGAGTTGCGGTCAGGGCTTTGTGCAGGCCAGTCAAGTTCTTCCACACCGATCTCAACAAACCATTTCATGTCCCCACACATTCAGAAATTGTATTTTTGTCCGTGTGGCATCAGTGTGATTTAGGCCTATGCGGAAGCCTCCGAGCGGTCGGGTAGGCTGTTTGGCATGTTCATTCAGCTGGATTTAGGACTGTGCGATGACAGGCTGTGTGAAGGCAAAGCTTCTGGAAGGCTAGCTGGACCAGCATGGGAGAGTTGAGCATAGTTCAGAGTGTATCTGTTGCACTGTTTCACCGAGTTGTAAAAGCAAGCAGAGCAGAAACTGGCTACTCTTTAGTTGACTGATGTAGCTGGCAAGGTAACTGCTGTTTAACTTAACAGAAAAAATCTAAACTAGTGTTTATTCACAGAGCTGAGTTAGTATTGTAACTGACATGTAACGTTAGCTAATGTTTCATCCCCTCTCTACTGTTTCCTCCCATCTCAACTGAGGTGAATGAATAAGCTACGCTAGCTAGTAGCTACCACAGCCAGATCAGCTCTAGCCTGTAGTTATCTGTCAGATAGTGATATGAGGTGGCTATTATTACTATCTAACAGCTGTTATTTGTATGGAAATGTTTTGTAGCCTTTGTTTTGTCCCGTTTCAGAAGTAAATGAACTTGGCAAGCTTTCACGAATTGATGTAACATTAGAGAGAGAGAGAGCTGGCCAAACGTTGGCTAATGTTAGCTATTCTTTTTGCCTCAATCCAATCACACTAGACCTGAATCAAATGATGAAACCATTGATAGTCTGACGTTTTTTCAGTGCAATGTGAGTTTTGTTAGTCAGTATGGCAATGTTACATTATTGATCTGTCAATAATAGCTAATTCCCTACATTTCACACTGACACAGTAATAAACTCCCGCCTTCACCTGTTGACTTTCAGTCTGACTCACACCCCTGGTCCCAAACCCAATCGCAGTACCACAATGTTATTTGCAATGTTATTTGCAATGTGATGCAGCTCACTTGCCAACCATGGTTCTAGCAATTTTGCACCCTATAGGCAATATGCGCAAAAAAAGTAAGAAATAGGTTAAATTACCAGAGATTCTCACATGGCCCTTATAGCCCAGTAATACAATATATCAGCCACTATACTAGATGTAGTTTGAAGAGAGTAGAGTTGGAGAGACTTGCACTTTCTCTTGAGCTATTTTTATAGCCTACCTTTTAGGAGTGGGAAGATTTTCAGACAGAAAAATATGGGTGATCAATATTTAGGCCTATTTCTGGGCAATGTAGTGAACTGTAGCCTAATCATAGGCCTATTTAGGAAGTACATTTCCTTGGAAAGATAACTGCCCCGTGCTTCTCCGCCCATGCATAGGCCATAGCCTACTCTATTTAATTGAGACCACATGCGCACCTGATCTCGCAGGTATGGCTACTGAACTGGATGCAGCAAGAATGATGACAGCAATATTTGCTACATTTTGCATAGTCCTATAGGATATAGCCTAAGGGAAAGGGGGATAGCTAGTCAGTTGTACAACTGATTGCATTCAACTGAAATGTGTCTTCTGAATTTAACACAACCCTTCTGAATCAGTGGCCTAAACTATGTGTGCGTTGTGCCTTTTCCTTTTCAATGATTACATTTATTGATTGCACTTTGACTCATGTTAGTGAGTTTCTTTATTATTTATTTAAAGACACTGTAGTAAACAACAGTCTATTGGTATTTAAGTTAATTTCATATTCAAGTTAACTGCCACTTGATTCTCCACCCATATAGGCAGCCTACTCTATTTCAATGAGACCACACATGCTGTACTAGGCACACCTGAGCTCTCACGCTCAACTAGGAGAAGAAAGCTAATGAAGTTGAAGCAGCAAATTCTGAGTGTGTGAATAATGTGAAATGCAGCCCTCTAGTGCAGTCAGTACACAATACTATGCTCGTAATGTCAGATGGTGACAGGGGTCACAGCAGGATCAGACAGCCAGGAAAGGACAAGCCAGATGCTATTTTAAGGCCTCCAAAGCTGATTTCCAAACTGTATCTATGGTTGATAGAGGCTTTTCCACAAAACATGTAAAACAAAAATGTGAGGAAGACCTAGTAGAAGCTATTGATTATCAATGAACACTGATATGTTTGAATGTCCAGTGTCATGACTGTCCACGAGAATCCAAATAGGTCAGATCAGATTTGCAATGAATAACTTCAATCAGACTCCCTCTCACCCTAGAGGGGGTGGGGGGGGGGGGACTATGGGGTTAACAACTCACGCCCTGTTGTAAATCAAGGAGAGAAGATTCAGGTCTCCCTCTCCAGCATTCATCAACAGAATGTCCTTTATTTCATAAGACTTTTCCCGCTGAAACTCTAACACGTTCAAAAGAGAATACTGGAACAATATTTCTAACATAGAATGTGGGGAATGGTCATTGGCGATCAATAGAACACTAATGTCATGTTTGTTATTTTGTGATGATAAATGTTATAAAGGAAATACTTGGAAAGTATACCCACTACAGGTATGAAATTTCAATACAATGCATTGTGCATGTAATATGAACAATTATGGAGGTGTTTTTGTTAAGTGACAGATGTGATTTGAGAAGCCATCAAACGATGGAGAGAGAGTTTGGGGCACAGTAAGTAGTAAGTAGTCACCACCCCTGACAGGTCAGAGAGCATGTCATCCTACCGGAACCACCCATTCCCTTCAAACTGTATAAATGATGGGTTAAGAAATTAGCATACCAGACCAGAAAGACGTGAAGCAGCAGCTGCACGTTTAAAGTGGTTTGAACTTTGAATCTCAACACGAGGTAGAGACGATAAACTCACCTCCCGGACAATTACTGGTACGGCTGATTAGCTGTCCTAAGTAAAGTTACTTTGAAAGTCAATTTAAGTTGGACCATTCTGTCACTCTGCTCAAACCATTGCATTACGCTACTCTCATCACCCCACTGGGAAACCATTTATACGGCTGGCTAGCCTATCTTCGAAGAAGCATCTTCAAGATCGAATGGAAGGAAAGTTAACTCTGTAGTTCTGTTCAGGACTACACGACAAGTCACCTAATAACGGACAACTACAGAGAAGAACAACAATAGAAGACTCAACTGAACCATTTCGGGCAATCAGAGCCTTACAAGCATGCTGCGAAAAAAAGTCCAACTCCCTTTCCAAGGCTGCCCTGTTCACCGAGAAACCCTGGCTAACCCAGGCATTTCACGTAAATACATCAATTTCTTACTCAAAAATGTGGGCGGCGGTTTGTGTGCAAAGTATATGGTTACTGTAAGTGCGAGTAGTTTCTGAATGTAACAATGTTAAGTGTCTCTGTCCCTCTCTCTCTCCCTCTCCATCTCTTCTTTAACAAGCAGCCATGTTGTTGTCATTCCGCTAGGGACCTGTTTTAGCGTATTAAGTCTCTAGTCAATAACCGATGCAAAGTGTGTATTTTTATCCTGTGTTCCCATTTAATTAGTTAGTAAATAAATCATTAAACCAATTTGTGTAGTACTGAATCATAAGTAAGGCTTTGGTTTTTGCAGAAGCAAGGAGGTTACGAATGTTCAGAATGATACGAGGTTATGATTAATAAGTTGACTGTTTATGAATGTGATAGGTAAAAACCTTTCAGGATTTAATTCGGGAGATGGTAACTCTAGAACCGCTTTCGTGGTGCCCTAGATCCTAATGAGTTAATTGTTACATTATTAATTTAATCGGGTAACAATTAAACATAGGTTATTAGATAAATAACAGTCTTCAAATTAATCTTAAAGTCAAGCCACGACACCAGTCATGTTCATATCATCTCAGAAATAAATCCCTGTAGTTTAAGGCCATCCATAGAATGTACTATATGTCAGTGAAACTGAATTACATGCACTCAGAAATGTAATTCCTCTGCTGGAGGTGTAAAACACAAAATGTGACATATTTGCATATGTTAATGTTCTTGTGAAGGCTGGCTGAATTCTGGCAAAGAGTATGTTCTTTAATCTCAGCATGTCTATAGATTATCCCTTCTCCCTGTTTCAGTTTACTTGGAAATGTTGATAGTGGAGACTGTTATCTGAAGAAACTGTGTAACCAATTATTTATAGCGGCTAAGAAATGCATTGCCATTAGTTGTAAGGTTGGTTTTCCTTCCACAATGTCAAGTTATTTATTACTAGATTTGATTTATTACAAGATTAAATGTATACCGGGCAACTTTCATAGGGTCTGGTTGCCTTATATGGAATAAGAAACCTGTATTGAAAACATGCCCTCATTGGGGGAGATACCTATGTAGGCAATCCCTAGAGGCTTGGCTGCTCATTCTTGGCCTTGGGGGTCTGCTGTCCTGTGGGTTGACGCTCTGGCCTTAGCCTAACACACCCAAAACCAATATTGAATGTTTCACTAAGATCCTAAATCTGAGTGAGGTGTGTTGGGTTGAGGTGCTACAGGGTGGTGGACCCCTAGGGACAGGATGGGGTGACCCAGCAATATTGTGTGCAATTAAAAATGGCTCTACAGTACTATTATGAGATTAATTATATTGAGAATTTGATGTTTCTTTGTGATAATGTATATTTTAGGTGTATGGGTTTTTTGTTTATTTTTTTGTTTCTAAACCTTTCCCTTGGGAATTAAAAACATTTAAGGTGTAAACTGGGAAGGAAATTGTGTTGGGAGAGAGTTGAAGTATTGACTAGACTGGTGGGGGTCGGGTGTGCAGGCAGCTCGAGCTGGCTGGTTGGTCTGGCTGAAATTTGATATAGATGTTGTCTCAATAAAGACATGCAAAAGTAATTTTTTTTCAAGAGTTGTTCATTTGTTAGACTATTGGTTAAAGGTGCAACACAGCAACACATATTATTGAATTACCTTTTATCTAGTTCAGTCTTATTAACCATATTTAATAATAATCTCCTACCTAGCTTGATGACTGTGGGCATTTTTGCTTACTTTTTGTTCTAAATGGAGATGGCATATTGGCCTGTGTAAAAAGGCAGGAAATTAGCTTTAGATGGCCCCAAAAATTCGGTAGGAGGACCCCCCGCCAGGTTATGTGCCCCCCACTTCTGAAACCAAAGTGGCGCCCCTGCCTACCGCCACCAACAGTTTGGCAAAAGGTACCAAAGGTCGGACTTTTACCAGAGTATTAAAAAAACGAATGAACTCTCTGCTTGTACTGCTCTTTGAACTCATTTGGCATTTGCCATACTAGGTGGTAGGTCTAAATACAAAAAATGATGCGTCAGCTCAAAGTAGCTTGTTTCATTATTGGGAAATAAAAAAGGAACCGCTTCAATCTAAACGTGTGCGGAAGACAGGGAAATTACAGTGGGGTTAAAGTTCGGTTAGTGCTATCCGGGATCCTTGGGACTTCCCTACACTAAACCCTTATTTTAACCATAAGCCCTTACCCTAACCACAACCCTTAGGCTACCTAAGCATAACCCTCAACCATTTTACATTTCAACTTCATGGGGTTCGGGACGTCCCAAGGATCCCGGGTAGTACGGACCGTGAAAGTTAAAACTGCCTGTTGTTTTTTCGAAAACCCGTGACATACAGGAAAGATATCCTTAAACCGGTCGGGCTATCTCGTTTTTTAAGAGGATATAAAATAGCGTTTTAATCCCTTTTTTTCGGAGGCAGCAAACATGATGAAAACGAGGGGATGTTGTGCGTCCATCTGTCAATGTTTTTTCGAATATTCAACACCGAAAATTCTTGTAATTAGGAGCTTCAAGGTTGGAACCCTCAACAGAATCACGCAGGCTTTAGTGATTGCATATGTGATCGGGTAAGTGTCGCATGAAGACCACATGACATTCTAACAATTTCATATTGACCTATGTTTACTAATCAAACAAAGTGGTTTCGTCAGTACCCCTTCCTATACTGCCATCATAGCCACAATATGTTTTGGGCAATATTTCACTTATTTTCATATATTTTATATTTAAAAAATACAATGATATCTCTGTGATTCACCCCATGTTATACTTTTAAGCCCCATGGACCTGGGAATAAAGGTAAGCCCATAATGCATTGACCACCTCTTTGCATCCCCCTTGCACACCTATGCAGGTATGTCTGTGTGCTGAACAAAGGCTACCAGGACATGGATGCAGTCCTCAGCTCTGTCACGACCAAGGTGAAGGGCATCGCCCTGACCAACACTTCTGATCTGGGCCTGCGAATCTGGGATGTGGCAGACTATGTCATCCCACCACAGGTATCACCCATAAGTATAGAAGATGAGGTATAGGCCTGATCTATTGCAATCACCACCACCAAATACGGGGACCCTTACTTCCCCCAGTCACCTGATGCCAGGCTGACTGACACCCATCATGGTGGGTGTGACCTCAACTTCACTGGCACAGTGGTGTTTTATGGTTCCTGCTTGTTTCACTTTAGCTTTGTGCACATTTGGGCTTTTGGGTCAGTTAGGGTGACCTTGTACAAAAAGAAAAGAGAAAATCCATTGGGAGTGGTATACCGCTGCTCAGACTAAAACATGGAATGTGTGTCAGAGATGAAACAACTGTGTCCTACTAACTTTATTTCAAGCAAAAGCCATGTGAATAGGCCAAACCCATTGATGATTGTATGTTTGAGAGAAGTAATTTGAGTTTTTATTTGTGGCAGGAGGAGAACTCTTTCTTTGTGTTGACGAACCTGCTCATCACTCTGAACCAAACTCAGTCGCACTGTCCAGAGGTAAGACATTTTTTTAAATTAATCCTTTATTTAACTAGGCAAGTCAGTTAAGAACAAATTCTTATTTACAATGACGGCCTATCTAACATACTGAATATCCCATCCACCTGAAGATAGGTTAATGTTAATGGAAAAGGCTCTACTTTATACATTTTGATCTAAAACTTCAATTTTATTACAACATCTAGGATAAGTTGTACAATGACTTTGGGGAAGTGAGAATGTCTGAGTGCTTGTGCCTGTGTGCAGACGGAATGGATATTTTCAAAGACAATGGCTGAAGCCTAAATGTATGCGTGTGACTTAGATAACTGAAGGACTCTATTTGGCTAACAGTATGCATTCCTAAAGGATTTTATTGCAACTCACTATTGTTTTATTGTCTTATAATAGAGCTCGACAGCTTGTAGTCCTAAATTATTATACATTTTTTTTGCATTTTCTACCTCAGGTTTGTTGGCCGTTTCTTTTGGGGGAAATGAATGTATCAATAACAAGATACAATGAGCTGAAACGAGCCACCTACTATTCCCCACATGGCAGCTTCTTGTCATTGTTGCTAGCTATGTGACCGTTCAGAATCATAACAATGCACGCCTTCCGGCCACATTGATGTGTGCCTTCATTGTCATGATGTTGGTCAGCCAATTCGTCTATATACTTTGGTCAACGAGCCATAGCGGAGTAAGCCTCCGTTTAGTGCCTACAAAAAGACGCCATTACTATTGCTCTCTATTGGATGAAGTCCAACCCTCGAGTCATGTGCATGATAGAGAAGTTAAAGATGCGCTATAAGAATGTAGTTTCTAATTGACTTTGGGGATCTAGGATAAGTTGTCCAATGACTTTGGGGAAGTGAGAATGTCTGAGTGCTTGTGCCTGTGTGCACCCGGAATGGATATTTTCAAGGACAATGGCTAAAGCCACATTTTTTATGTGTGACTTGGATAACAGAAAGCCTCTATTTGGCTAACAGTATACATTCCTAAGGTTTTCATAGCAGCTAGTCATTACTCAATATTGTTTTATTGTCTTGTAATTTTGCTGGACAGCTTTTAGCCCTAGAAAATTGAATTTTTTTCAATTTTCATTTTCTACCTCTGGTTCGTTGGCCATTCTTATGGGAGAAATTAATGGGACAAGGTAGCATGTCCAGTTAACAGGTCAGGGTTCCATAGCCGTTGGCAGAACTGTTGAAACTGGAGCAGCAGCACAACCAGGTGGACTGGGCACAACCAGGAGTCATCAGGCCATGTATTCCTGATGCGGCTGGCTTCCGGGTTAAGCGAGCAGTGTGTCAAGAAGCAGTGCGGCTTGGCAGGGTCGTGTTTCGGAGGATGCATGGCTCTCGACTTTTGCCTCTCCCGAGTCTGTAGGGGAGTTGCAGCAATGGGACAAGACTGTAACTACCAATTGGATATCACGAAATTGGCGAGAAAAAGGTGAAAAAGCACAACAACAAAATATAAGGAAAGACTTAATGGTCAAGACAGAGTCTGCGTCTCTCACATGCATCTCTCGCATGGATAGGCAGACCATTCCATGAAAATTTAGCTATATAGGAGAAAGCCCTGCCTCCAGCTGTTTGTTTAGAAATTCGAGGGACAATAAGGAGGCCTGCGTCTTGTGACAGTAGTCTACCTTTAGGTATGTATGGCAGGACCAAATTGGAGAGATAGGTACTGTAGGCACAAGCCCATGTAATGCTTTGTAAGTTAACAGTAAAACCTTGAAATCAGCCCTAGCCTTAACAGGAAGCCAGTGTAGAGAGGCTAGCACTGGAGTAATATGATACTTTTTTGGGGTCCTAGTCAAGATTCTAGCAGCCGTGTTTAGCACTAACTGAAGTTTATTTAGTGCTTTATCCGGGTAACCAGACAGTAAAGCTTATGACCATTAAAAGAGAGAGGTCCAAAGTAACGCCAAGGTTCTTCACAGTTTTTTATCTGAAATGACTGTACAACCATCAAGATTCATTTTCAGATCTGACAGCAGATATTTTTGTTTCTTGGGACCTAGAAATAGAATCTCTGTTTTGACTGAGTTTAAAAGTAAAATATTTGCCACCACCCACTTCTTTATGTCTGAAACACAGGCTTCCAGCGTAGGCAATTTTGGGGCTTGACCATGTTTCATCGAAATGTACAGATGTGTCCTCCGCATAGCAGTGAAAGTTGACATTGTGTTTCTGAATGACATCACCAAGAGGTAGAATATATTATAAAAACAATAGTGGTCCTATAACAGAACCTTAAGGAACACTGAAACTTACAGTCAAATTGTCAGAGTACAAACCATCCACAGTGATGAACTGACATCTTTCCCGACAGATAAGATCTAAGGGTGGCTATTTGAAGAATCTCAAATATATATTTTGATTTGTTTAATACTTTTTTTTGGTTACTACATGAGTCCGTATGTGTTATTTCATAGTTTTTATGTCTTCACTATTATTCTACAATGTAGAAAATAGTAAAAATAAAGAAATTCCCTTGAATGAGTAGGTGTTCTAAAACTTTTGACCTGTAGTGTAGGTCCGGAGACATGTTGGACAAAACCCACTGAGTCAATGATGGCCAAGACGTGCGCCAACAGAAAGACTCATCAATCTCAGTTAAAGCACCAAGTGAGCAAAACAGCGCCTCTCTGTCTTGTTATGTGTAGAACATGTATCTGATGCTGTCTGGAACAAGAGTATGGCATGTCATACTATTTCTGGCCAGACAGCATCAGATTCATGGGCTAAATATAGGGGGGGGCACTGTTTCATTCGCTCTGATGCTTTCTCCAGTAATATAGTTTCAGCAGAGAGGAAGAGGCGAAGTGAGAGGGCTCACTCGCACCAAAATCGGTCCTTTATAAGCTCAATGGGCTTCTATGGAAATAATATGCAGACCTAAGCTTGTCGCCAGCCTTCCCTCCTTTGGAACAAATGCCGGAGACATGAGCTTGTCATCATTATATACAGATCTCTGGTTTCAGCCTCTAGAAAAGAAAGTTGGCAGGTGCACAGTGCATTGTTAGGATGCTGGATTGCCCTGATGTAAAGTGATGTTTCACCAAACATATATATATATAGTTACTCTTATCTAAGTAAAATCATTCAAAATACTTCACCAGGAAGCATGACTTAGCCACATAGTATCATTACCTTCTTTAAAAAAATAAATAGCTGTGGATAATTTCAAATCACAAGTGTGTTTAGGAAGCCTCTATTTGGGGAGTGCGCCGGGCAATAGGTCTAGCTGAATAGGTCTAGCTGATATGAGTTGTGGCTGTCTGTGAAAAGCGTGTGAAGATAACGTGTCTTGAGCATAATTTAAAATATTGCATCAAGATGAAGGGGAGGGGGTGTGGCGAAGACATGGTGAGTCTCCAGAATGCATTGCATATATCTTATTTCTGATTGTCTTAACTCACCACAGACACCACACATTTTTTCTTCGCCTCACACAAGTCAACAAAGTCTGTTTTTTAACATCCATTGTGAATGATACTGTAGTTACTCCGTGTTTAATTTGTTTTTCCAACATCATATTTTGCTCTTTCACCAAGCCTCAGTGTGAAAGAGCAAAATATCATGATCTGATGATCCCATATATCCAGTGGAAACGTCATAAAAATAAAAAATTAATCTCACTGGCACAGGAAACTTTGAGGGCCCGGAATAGGCTAGTGATATGTTGCAAGTTTGTTAGTGACAGCTTCTGGCCAGACCCTGTGATAATTTGATACAATGTTGAACTTCACTAGCAATAGTTCAAGTCAAAACAGATAGAAAAGGCGGCAGACAGGCAGAGAAGAGAGCTGAATGTGATTGAAAGAACCAGAATTTTTGTCAGGATATTTTCTACTCTTTTATATGTAGGCTTTAGGTCTATGTATTTGAATTAGTTCATGTTGGAAGTTATAGGCCTACTGTTGCATTAGCCTATAGGCTATCTTTTTTAGTTCTATGCTCTCATTTCTTTAGCTGCCAATGGATCACAGTGTATCAATGTGTCCATATTGCAGAGTCTAGTGCACCCACCATAGTTTAATTTGAGATTTTTATAATTTTACTTCAGATTTTTATGATTAACCACGTGACAATGATTTTGAGAAACAAAAACTTTATTATTAAAATGAAACTGTTCCACGGAAATATATAAATGCAGATATAAATAGTCATAACTGGCACGCAGGTCGGTAGAAATGGTAGGATAAATTGTAAGCTTCCCCAAACTTGAAACCAATAAGCTTCTTCTTCGAACTACCAAAAAATAAATAAATAAAAGTCAAACAACTTTTCTGTTAAAAATCAATAAAACAGATCTGGTCCCTACACAGGCTCAAGGGGAACCTGGGAGGGCGGGTCCTCTGGCGCCAGTACCCTTTCCAAGTCTTCCAATTTAAAATCCCGGAGTCCCAAAAACTTTTCTGCTGCAGCCACAATAATGTCTAGTTTCGTCGACTTCTTTGAGACTTGTGCTGTACAGTTTATAACTGTGGCAATGAGCAAAATCCACCTTTTTAACACACAGGCTATCTTTTGTCTGGCAGCAAACATTTACTACAGGCTGAGGTGTATCCACTACCATCTCTTCACTGGCATCTCTTGTTTCCTTAATTCTTTTGATCACCTACACATAGGAGATTTGATTGACCGCTCTAACTTTTGCCACCTTAATTTTCTTCACCCTTACAAGGCACACCAGGAACTCAGGATCATGATCCCCACCACAATTGCAACACTGTCGTCCTTCTGCACACCGTTCTTCAGTATACTCTGTTCGTCTGCACACACTTGAAACATGGCCAAATCCTTTACGATACCTACGCCGTAAGAGCTTTTGTCCCCAAGCCACTGCAGTGTATCTTACATAACCAAGCTTCACATGCGTAGGTATTTGCTCCTCATCAAAAAACAACAGGACCGACAGACTTTCTCCTTTTTCTCCATTCACCCAGCAGGTCAGACGCCGGGCACCAACCACGCCAGGAATTCTCTTCAGGTATTCAACCTGAACATTGTCGTGGACATTCTAATCAATAATGAGGAGAGACAAGATCAATCACCAATCAGGATATTACTTTATTCAAAACGTATTAATAACATTGATTCATTATTGCAATAATGAAGCTGGTCGACGAATCACCCCTAGATGATTCGTTGAGAGCCCAATGAGTGGATTTGAGCCACAGCATTTTATAGCAAAGTACACCTTCCTGAATGTTCATGACAAACAACAGATGTATGGAATGGGTCACAAGGATAGGATTTGTATGAATGATACTAATAATTCACAGCAGACTGTAAAGACTGTTCTCATTGTGTAGAAACCAGGGTCGGGCTCCCAAAACAAAGTTCCTCTCATCAAATCAAATCTTATTAGTCACATGCGCCGAATACAACATCATTATCCATACCGGAGCCATCTCCACCCTGGTACCTCCCGGCACACAAACACCAACTCATTCTATGGAGTGCGGGCTCCGAGAGAGGACAAGACCATTATAAATCAGTTGCTAGAGTTAAATCTCAGAAGCTCCTCTCAGTTCACACAGACACAGTAGAGTTTTAAAAACGTTATTTGGTTGCATAAAACAACCATTTGATGCAATAACATTAACATAATCTTGTAATTTCTCCACGATAACATCCGTCGTCATCCCTGAGATGAGTCCTTTGACGGGTGCTCTACTCCAAAGTTCAAAACACAAATCTTCTGTTGTCCGGATTCTTTTGAGGCCCACTGCAATCTTCCTCTGCTCGTCAGAAATACAATGAATCAAAATAAGACCACTCCTGGTCACTAACAGACTCCACGTTTCCAAGCACATACTTCACCATTTATGACACCTCAAATGGGTTTCTCACATATGCATCCTTACTCAACAACCGCTTCCCAACAAGAAGCGATTCATTATAATTTACACACTGTGGTAGACCAGGGGGTTTGGTCAAAACGTTTACACAGATCAGACATGGACAGAGTAGGATTAGCTCGGTTTCAAGGGTGTTTATTTGAATAACAAACCAAAAGAAAAGAGTAGGTCTCCCATATGAGACCCTCTCCAGGATACCGTCTTCTGGGCTCCGGGTCTTGCTGTATCCTGTGGGGAACAAAAACTGAGCTCTCTACTTTTATCTCTCGTACCGTCCCCAACTACAGTGCCTTGCGAAAGTATTTGGCCCCCTTGAACTATGCGACCTTTTGCCTCATTTCAGGCTTCAAACATAAAGATATAAAACTGTATTTTTTTGTGAAGAATCAACAACAAGTGGGACACAATCATGAAGTGGAACGACATTTATTGTATATTTCAAACTTTTTTAACAAATCAAAAACTGAAAAATTGGGCATGCAAAATTATTCAGCCCCCAAATTATTACAGCTGTAAGTCGCTTGGGGTATGTCTCTATCAGTTTTGCACATCGAGAGACTGAACATTTTTCCCATTCCTCCTTGCAAAACAGCTCGAGCTCAGTGAGGTTGGATGGAGAGCATTTGTGAACAGCAGTTTTCAGTTCTTTCCACAGATTCTCGATTGGATTCAGGTCTGGACTTTGACTTGGCCATTCTAACACCTGGATATGTTTATTTTATTGGACTGTAATTTTAGACAATTAACTTTTTGTTCCAGTTTTCGACACTACTGTTGTCCATTCAGAACATTCGTCTTCACCAAATTTACTCAACACGCTGTTTAATTCGAACTCCTCAACCACTTCCACCATCTACCCAAAACTAATGAGCTGCCTTCGGGCTTTACGATAACACTCATGAGCTGCCTATGGGCTTTACGATAACACTCATGAGCTGCCTTCGGGCTTTACGATAACACTCATGAGCTGCCTTCGGGCTTTACGATAACACTCATGAGCTGCCTATGGGCTTTACTATAACACTCATGTAAAAAGTGTGTGCACACATAAGAGGTCCCGTGAAATGGAAACGGGCCCACCTTTGGAAATCAAATGCCCGTCCAACTGATTTGGTTCTGACACCGGGTCTGGACATAAATAAAAACACCAAAACAAGACATGGTATAAATAATAAGATGCCCACGAGCTGAAACGAGCCACCTACGATTCCTCAGCTTCTTGTCATTGTTGTTCGCTATCTGACCGGTCAGAATCTATAGGTTTTGGCCAACGAGTAAGCCTCCATTCGTGCCTACAAAAAGACACCATTACTAATGCTTTCTATTGGATGAAGTCCAGCCCTCGAGTCATATGCATGATAGACAAGTTAAAGATACACTATAAAAATCTATTTGCAAATGTTTTACGTCAACATTTTCTTAGAAAATTGGCTGTAGGATTTATATACATAAGCAATGTATTATTAGCTTTATGTTGTCTCTCATTAAATCACACATCCTGTTTTAGGAAAACATGCTTTTGTTCTTGGGTCTAGGGAGGTGTACCCCTTTCTGTCCATTGAGGTCATTTCTGGGGGACCTGTTTTTGGTTCTCATAGAGGTTGAAGTTCTGTACTGTGTCTAAGATGTATTTTCAAGCTTAAAGAAATTACACTCATGCTGTCATGCGTTCAGGTCCCAAAAACTGGTTTTGACTGCACCTCAGACAGGGACTGCAAGGCTGGCTCACGTGATACCCGAGGCAATGGTAAGGATATTAAGATTTTGACATTGGGAAAATTGTCATTGATCCATTTCTATATTTGAGTTATCATATATTATGATCTAATCCTTGTTCTACGTTTGAGATGTTGACTATAAGGCTTTCTGTAAAAGAAAAAGGCCTTGTGTGGTCACTAGAGGGTAGCATTACATTTCACATTTTGTTGTGTTACAGCTTGAATTCAAAATGAATAAAATAAAATAAAAAATCACCCATCTACACACAATACCCCATAATGACAAAGTGAAAACATGTTTTAGTCGTTTTTGCAAATTTATAGAAAATTAAATACAGAAATATCTAATTTACATAGGTATTCACACCACTGAGTCAATAAATGTTAGATTCACCTTTGGCAGTGATTACAACTGTAAGTATTCTTGGGTAAGTCTCTCTAAGAGCTTTGCACACATTCTTTAAGCTCTGTCAAGTTGGTTGTTGATCATTGCTCGACAGCCAGTTTCAAGTCTTAACATACATTTTCAAGCTGATTTTAAGTCAACACTGTAACTAGGCCATACATTCAGTGTCTTGGTAAGCAACTCCAGTGTACATTTGGCCTTGTGTTTTAGGGCTACAACAAAACTGTGTACTGTTGGGGGTACTCAAGGACCAGGGTTGGGGAAACACTGTTTTAGATTATTGTCCTGGTGAAATGAATTTGTCTCCCAGTGTCTGTTAGAAAGCAGACATAACCAGGTTTTCCTCTAGGATTTAGCCTGTGCTTAGTAAAACTCCCTAGTCCTTGCCCATGACAAGCATACCCATAACTTGATGCAGCCACCACCATGCTTGAAAATATGAAGAGTGGTACTCATTGATGTGTTGTGTTAGATTTGCCACAAACATAATGCTTTCTTTTCAGAACATAAAGTTAATTTATTTGCCACATTTTTTTGCAGTTTTACTTTAGTGCCAATTTTCTTCTATCACAGCCATTAAACTCTGTAACTGTTAGGAAGGACGCCTGTATCTTTGTAGTGATTAGATGTATTGATACACCTCCCAAAGGGTAATTAATACCTTCACCATGCTCAAAGGGATATTCAATGTACGCTTTTTTTTACTGGCCAATAGGTGCCCTTCTTTGCTAGGCATTGGAATACCTCCCTGATCTTTGTGGTTGAATCTGTGTTTGAAATTCACTGCTCGACTGAGGGACCTTACAGATAATTGTATGTGTGGGGTACCGAGATGAGGTAGTCATTCAAAAATCATTAAACACTATTATTGCACACGGAGTCCATGTAACTTATTATGTGACTTATTAAGCACATTTTTCTCTTGAACTTATTTAGACTTGCCATAACAAATGGGTTGAATACTTTTTGACTCAATATACTTCAGCTTTTCATTTATAATTACATTTCTAAAAACATAATTCCACTTTGCCATTATGGGGTATTGTGTGTAGGCCAGTGACACCAAATCTCAATTGAATCCATTTTAAATTCAGTCTGTAACACAACAAAATGTGGAAAAAGTAAAGTGGTGTGAATACCTTCTGAAGGCACTGTAAGGTTCTATCTGCATTTTTTTTTAAAACAATTTTGGAGGGACATAGCCTCGTTCTGTTCAATGTTCTCTACCTACAGTTGAAGTCGGAAGTTTATATACACTTAGGTTGGAGTCATTAAAACTAGTTTTTCAACCACTCCACAAATTTCTTGTTAACAAACTATAGTTTGGCAAGTTGGTTAGGACATCTACTTTGTGCATGACACAATACATTTTTCCAACATTTGTTACCAGACAGATTATTTCACTTATAATTCACTGTATCACAATTCCAGTGGGTCAGAAGTTTACATACACTAAGTTGACTGTGCCTTTAAAAAGTTTAGAAAATTCCAGAAAATTACATACACCTGGATGTATTTCAAGGCCTACCTTCAAACATATGTGGATATATTGAAGCAACATCTCAAGACATCAGTCAGGAAGTTAAAGCTTGGTCGCAAATGGGTCTTCCAAATGGACAATGACCCCAAGCATACTTCCAAAGGCAAAATGGCCTAAGGAAAACAAAGTCAAGATATTGGAGTGACCTTCACAAAGCCCTGACCTCAATCCCATAGAAAATGTGTGGGTAGAACTGAAAAAGCGTGTGCGAGCAAGGAGGCCTACAAACCTGACTCAAATGAAACGCACTACCATGCTCTTGTTAAAGCTTTTAGAATTGATTTAGAGCAAGGTATTGTGTTTCATTTGAAAACAGCATTACATTTTGTAAAAGCAGAATATTTCAGGTCATCCCACCCACCTGTCAGGAGAAATGGGCCAAAATTCACCCAACTTACTGTGGGAAGCTTGTGGAAGGCTACCCAAAACGCTTGACCCAAGTTAAACAATTTAAAGGCAATGCTACCAAATACTAATTGAGTGTATGTAAACTTCTGACCCACTGGGAATAGTATTTGGCTAAGGTGTATGTAAACTTCTGAATTCAACTATATATAGTACTCTAAATACCCCCATTTATGTTAAGTTCAAAATAATACATTATACAAATTGCTGACAACATTGGAAATGTAAAGTCAATTATCTCAGTCATATTTTTGCATATAGAACCTTATAGTCCCAAGCTCTCACTGTGTTAATTACATTTAAAGACAGTCTACCACTTACTTGTAGAATGAGAGTCACATTATTATTTTTCACTGACGTTCTCCTTTAAAGTGACCATCTCCCCTCAGGTGTTCAGACTGGGAAATGTGTGAAGTACTCAGCTGTGGATAAGACATGTGAGGTTCTGGCTTGGTGCCCGCTGGAGTTAGATAAGGAACCTCCCAAGTAAGAACTATCGAGTGCCAAGGTGGAAAAGGTTGTATTTTGCTTTCATTTTACATAATCCATCTAGAATGTTTTAATAATTTCACAATATAATTTTCTTTAGTCCTCCAATGTTGGCAGATGCAGAGAACTTCACAGTGCTTATAAAGAACAGCATCCGGTACCCCAAATTCAACTTCAATAAGTAAGTCAAGGTTTTACATTTCTGTGACTTGATAAATATGTTACGAGCTAAATTCCATGTAAGATTTGGGTCACACTTTATTGGCATATTCTCGATAATTAACTGCTTGCTAAGGTTATGGTTAGGTTTAGAATAAGTGTGAGGGTTAAAGTTAGGATAAGGGTTAAGTTTAGGGTTAGGATAAGTAGATGCACTACATTACCAAAAGTATGTGGACACGTATGTGGACACAAAAGTATGTGTGCTCGTCAAACATCTCATTCCAAAATCCTGTGCATGAATATGGAGTTGGTCCCCCAGTCATTCCAATTCATCCCAAAGGTTTTCAATGGGGTTGAGGCCAGGGCTCTGTGCAGGCCAGTCAAGTTCTTCCACGCCAATCTCAACAAAGGTCTGTATGGACCTTGCTATGTGCACGCTGAAACAGGAAAGGGCCTTCCCCGAACTGTTGCCACAAAGTAGGAGCACAGAATCGTCAAGAATGTCATTGTATGCTGTAGCGATGAGATTTCCCTTCACTGGAACTAAGGGGCCTAGCCCGAACCATGAAAAAAAAAAAAAAACAGACCATCATTCCTCCTCCACCCAACTGTACAGTTACCATTATGCATTGGGGCAGATAGCGTTCTCCTGGCATCCACCACACCCAGATTCGTCTGTCAGACTGCCAGATGGTGAAGCGTGATTCATCACTCCAGAAAACATGCTTCCACTGCGCCAGAGTCCAATAGTACTTGGCATTGCGCTTGTGTGCGGCTGTTCGTCCATGGAAGCCCACTTCATGAATCTCCCTACGAACAGTACTTCCTAACGCAGTTTGGTAGAGAGTGTTGCAATCGAGGACAGACGATTTTAACGCGCTGCGTGCTTCAGCGCTCGGCAGTCCCGTTCTGTGTGCTTGTGTGGCCTACCACTTCACGGCTGAGTCCTTGTTGCTCCTAGGCTTTTACACTTCACAATAACAGCACTTACAGCTCTAGCAGGTCAGAAATCTGCCCAACTGACTTGTCGGAAAGGTGTCATCCTATGACTGTGCCACATTGAAAGTCACTGAGGTCTTCAGTAAGGCAATTCTAATGCCAACAGAGATTGTATGGCTGTGCGCTCAATTTTATACACCTGTCATAAACGGGTGTGGCTGAAATAGCCGAATCCACTAATTTGAAGGGGTGTGCACATACTTCTGTATATATAGTGTAGTTGAAATGTTACTGATAGTCTGTAGTCCATCTGTAGATCCTCTATCTAAATAAAGCAATACCAAGATTTGTTGCATTGGGCCATCCAGTAATAAACCATGTGGAATTGCAGTCAGAACAACTGCATGTAACACTATAACTATGATATTTTTGTCTGTTCTGCAGAAGGAATATCTTACCCTATGTCAACAAGACCTACTTGGAACAATGTGTATTCAATCGCATCACTGACCCAGACTGCCCGATCTTCAGACTCAAAGACATGGTCACAGAGGCCAATGAGGACTTTCAGACCATGGCTGTCCATGTAAGTGCCTGCTTTTTTATAAAAACTCCCAAGTTATTTAACATTTGGTAAAATGGGGATATACACTGAGTCGACAAAACATTAAGAACATTGTTACTTACTGTCTTTCAGCCTAAAAAACGGCTTCCCATAACATGTACGATGCAAGTGTTTGCTTACGTCCACACCTGTCAGGTCATACGTAGATTTAGACCCTGATATGTCATGACCGTATTCCCTTGATGGGATGAGGGTTAACCACATTGGCAACTTTGACAAATATTGTTCACCGGAATATTTTTCTGCAAACTACCCTAAAGGCATGGTCTACACTGAGTGTACAAAACATTAAGAACACCTGCTCTTTCCATGACAGACTGACCAGGTGAATCCAGGTGAAAGCTATGATCCCTTATTGATGTCACTTGTTAAATCTACTTCAATCAGTGTAGATGAAGAAGAGGAGAAAGGTTAAAGAAGGATTTTTAAGCCTTGAGACAATTGATAGTTGGATTGTGTATGTGTACCATTCATATGATGAATGGACAAGACAAAATATTGAAGTGCCTTTGAACGGGGTATGGTAGTAGGTGCCAGGCACGGCGGTTTGTGTCAAGAACTGCAGCGCTGCTGGGTTTTTCACACTCAACCGTTTCCCGTGTGTGTCAAGAATGGTACAACACCCAAAGGACATCCAGCCAACTTGGCACAACTGTGGGAAGCATTGGAGTCAACATGGGCCAACATCCCTGCGGAATGCTTTCGACATGCTTTTTGTAGAGTCCATGCCCCGACGAATTGAGGCTGTGTTGAGGGAAAAAAGGGGGGGTTGCAAATCAGTATTAGGAAGGTGTACCTACTGTTTGGTGTACTCAGTGTATATTAGTAAAAATGTCATGATATATCTTATGGCATTTTGATGCATGTCGAGTTATCTAACATGCAGCATAGCATCTTATGTCTCAGCTGGTTTTCATTTGTAAAATCCATGTCAACTGTATACTCCTTATCTACGTTGATTGTCTTTGTCTAGGGTGGGGTTATGGGTGTCCAGATCCGTTGGGAATGTGATCTAGACATGCCAAGCAGCTGGTGTGTGCCTAGGTACACCTTCCGTCGCCTGGACAACAAGGACCCAGTGAACAATGTGGCGCCTGGATACAACTTCAGGTATAGGGGTTGAACTTTAGTTTTTTGACTACAACCACATCGATAGATAGATTTATCAGATTTATCTCTGACCCCAAATTATTACAACCATAGGTAGTGTAAATATTGATGTCCATTTGTTTTTTTAAGACGATTTTTGGCAACACTCTTTGTGCCTTTCTTTTCTCACAGATTTGCCAAATATTATAAGAATGGTAACAATGAAGAGACAAGGACATTAATCAAAGGATTCGGAATACGTTTTGATGTCATGGTTTTTGGTCAGGTGAGCTTTCATAGAAACAATCTAAGCCATTTTTAACTTTGATATGATTATTTTAATGTCATAAAATAATGAATGAAATGGTGTTATAGTTATAAAATCCTGGTATTCTAGTTAAACTGGTTAAATGTCTCTGCTTCAGGCTGGAAAATTTAACATAGTGCCAACACTGCTGAATGTTGGTGCTGGTCTTGCCCTCCTTGGCTTGGTAAATATAGTACTTCTATCACATGCTGTATGTGTTGTCGTTATGGCAACAGTATACATATGTTAAATGGGTAAAATGTTACCCTTTATACAGGGTTTATAGATGGTATCACTAGAACATGGTCCGTTGCATACGATTGTTTATTTATATTCATTGCAAGTTTATACTCTTTGAAGGTGACTGTTGTTTGTGATTGGATTGTGCTGACATGCATGACGAAAAAAAACATCTATAACGAAGAGAAATACTCTTATGTTGATGACTTTCAATTGGTGAGTAATAGTTTTTCTAATTTAAGAATGACCTGTTCAATACTGATAATGCAAAGAATTGTACCTATTCAGCCCTTTTGGCCAAAAGTCATCATACTTGATTATAGTCCTGTTTTTTCAATCCCCTTATAATAGACATTTTCTGTTTTTAAGCTTTCAAATGAAACACCATAAAGCCACAACAAATCATGTTGAGCAGAAACAACTGTGTATACAGCACATCAAGATGGAAATGTGAAACTGCATTTTTCTGGATGGATTCCAGCACTCTTTCCATGATCCACATACTACAGTCTTCCACAGGCTTGCAACTCGCTAACGTTCCTGAAAATGTCTTGTTTCGGCAAACCATTCAGAGCTGTAGGGACGGAACATTTGGTGTGTCATTCTATTTTATTAAATCAACTCTGATTGGAGCTGAGAATCATCACATTCACTCATTAACTAGGTCTCCATCCAACCCTTTTATGCATAAATGACATGTTGGATAAAAAACATAATGACAGGCCTAATGGTAACGGGAAATGTTTTTGTAAATTTTCCAAATGTCGCCAAAACAAAATACGCTAGACAAAGTGGGATATTTTTGTGTCTGTAAAATCAATTATGCGAGAAACATCTGTGAAAACGCCTTTATGCTCAAATATTGCTATAATAACCATCATATAAAAGTAAACTTGAAGTCACACGATTACATGTTGTGTGGCCCTCTCACTACGGCTCATTGGGAAAGCATGCAATTTATTAGGCTACAGATGAAATAAGTTCCGATGAACTTCACAGGGAGGTGAAAGTGCAAGGTGATGAACTTGATGCTTCTTTCCAATAAATATTGAGGGTCTTATTCTGGTGACATGATCATCGTTGCTTGGCTGCCATTTTGACAAATATATATTTTTTGCTCTTTTGTTCATAATAATGTCATCATGTAGGCTAAATGTGAGCTCTAGCCAACAGCGTGCATATGGTGGACACACTCTCTATATAAGGCCAAAATGTTTGTGCGAAAACCATCAGTAGAGTTGAAAATGTGATGGAATCCCATTTAACTTCTTTTTTTTATTCGGTACATGGAAATATATCCACAAAAGGTATTATGTGTTCTCCGTCATCACACACAGCCTTTCATCTGCAACAAGTCAATTTGATGAAAACACCTCTGGTGGGAAAATGCGCATATTGTTTTTGTGGATTTTTCAATATTCGCATGAAGATCTGTCGCCAATTGGATGGAAACCTAGCTAATGAGAACATTTTCACTGCTTGCTGTGAAGGCCCAGTGCTAATAACAATCCTCTTTATTTGAGGACATTCAGGTGCACCTGTGTTGTACTTTAATAAACATTGTCCATTTTTCTATAACTCTTGTTTCGGTCTTGGTGTAGCCTATAGTATTCTTTCAGTCATTGAGTGGTTGTGTTACACAGTGCCTTCGGAAAGTATTCAGACCCCTTGACTTTTCAGGCCAAATAGTTCAATCTTGGTTTCATCAGACATGTCATTTACATTGACATTTACAGACAATGTAAATGTCATATTTCAGTTTTTAATTTTTAATAAATTAGCAAACATTTCTCAACCAGTTTTTGCTTGTCATTATGGGGTATTGTGTGGATTGATGAGGGGAAAAAACAACTTAATCCATTTTAGAATAAGGCTGTATCGTAACAAAATGTGGAAAATGTCAAGGGATCTGAATACTTTCCGAAGGCACTGTGTGTGTAAATGCATTTAACCCCATTATGTTATTTCCTGGCAAAGCCCACCCATCTACGGTTTTATGTGGTTAGAGCCTCATAACCACTAAGTAACTTCCTGCATGTTATAAATTCATGTTTATTATTTAAATAATCACAGGAACGAGCTTATTGACATCACTACTGTTATAGAGTACTTAAGGAAAAAGCAAGTGGAAAACCACGATGGGTTACTTTTTATAGATTCCCTCCAGAGGGGAAAGTTGACATGGTTGTTGTGACCAATATGAGTCACTTCATTGTGACGGTCTTCCAACAATAACATGTACGATGCAAGTGTTTGCTTACGCCCACACCTGTCAGGTCATACATAGATTTCAACACTGATATGTTATGACCTTATTCTCTTGATGGGATGAGGGTCAACCACATTGGCAACTTGAACAAATATTGTTCACCAGAAAAAAGTTCCACGAACAATCCTGAAGGCATGGTTTACACAGAGTATACAAACATTAAAATCACTCTTTCCATGACATAGATTGACCAAGTGAAAGCTATGATCCCTTATTGATGTCACTTGTTGAATCCACTTCAATCAGTGTAGATGAAGGGGAGGAGACAGGTTAAAGAAGGATTTTTAAGCCTTGAGACATGGATTGTGTATGTGTACCATTCAGGGGGTGAATGGGCAAGACAAAATATTTAAGTGTCTTTGAACAGGGGATGGTAGTAGGTGCCAGGCACACTGGTTTGTGTGAAGAACCGCAACACTGCTGGGGTTTTCACACTGAACAGTTTCCCGTGTGTATCAACAATGGTCCACCACCCAAAGGACATCCAGCCAACTTCGATGTGGGAAGCATTGGAGTCACCCAGGGGCATAGGCCTGGGTGGACACAGACCCTGCCAGGCCCACCCAACCAGATTGAGCAAGACTAAAAAATAATACATCATTAATAAAAAAATACTAGTCAGCCCCCCCCCCCCCCCCCCCCCCCCCCCCCCCATGCATTTGACATGATCACACTTGCAACACGCCCCCCTCATGCGTCAGTTCTCTCTCTTACTGGAATCCCCAACACAGAATAGGAAATCCTATAGCAGCTTAAAGTCAGAGACCTGATCACAACTGGTTCATTTCCAGTCACATCAACAGTTCTGCAAAAGCCTGGCTGGAGGGGATGGCACAAGACACTTGTCTCACAGGCTTTCGACTTGCCGGGGTTGTCCTTGCAGCATTGATTGTCAATGCAGCGTGTTTGATCTGGATTTATTCTGCTAAGGTAAATTATATGCTGAGTACTGCTGTACAGACCATATACTTCCAACATGGAATGGATATTTATTTGAATTAATTTTCAATTAGAGGACAGTGGGTTATAAGTCTTACAGTATCTACTCTATGTAGTTACTTCTCTAGTGCTGGATAGTTTACTGTTTTTACTCAGTCTGAAAAGAAAATAGCTTTGTTACTGCATGTCTTAAGCCTGACTGGGCTTTGAGGTGAGAACAATTTTTAACATCTCAAAGCCCAGAGTCAGACTCAAGACATACAAAGCTGTATTTGAGCACAGATCTGTTCAATACAGCCTATTTGCCAAAACAGCTAAATCAAAAGATTAGTTTGATTCAAACTTTACACTTAAAATAAATAATGGAAAACATTGAATTGTCTACAATATATTCCATCAACATGTTTTCCTATTTAGGTTATAATTGTTATATTATTTGAGGTGTAACATGAGAGGATGTTAAATTGGTTTTCCTGTTTTTAATTTTAGCCGATTGAATCACCGTCAGGAGTTGGTGGAGGTCTAATTCATGGTAAGCTTCATTCTGTGGATGGAAATGAAAGTTAGACATATATACAGCCATTTAAAAAGACAATAATCATTTTTGTTTGAAGGCACAGATATTTTCTTGTCAAAACGATGCTACAGCATTCCTCTCTGACACTTAACATGTGTATTACTGAGCCTGGAGTTACAGGAAACTGCACCCCCACACTAAGGCAGGAAGTGTTTGTGTGTGTGCGTGATTGCGTATATTTACATCATGCTGTGGGGGTGTGACAATTGATTGTGTGAGATTTTGTGACTGCACCTGTTTTCAGTATTCAAGTTTAGGGAATGACCCATACTTTGGAAGCTTGATGAAGCCTCATTGGCATTAGAAGAACAATATATTTTGAGTGAGCATGTTTGTGTCTTTTGTTGTTGTGAAAAATGTAAACAAAAACAGTCTTCCATGTCCCACAGACTTGGGGAAATTTCTCAGAAGTCCTTCCTCCAATTCCAGTTTGTTCCTTAAAGGTGACCCAGCCATTACTTTGCATTGTTGATAGGCCTACTGCGTCAGTTCATAAGTAACTAAAAAAGGAAAATATAAATACAGATGTTCTTTACTTACCCTTTTCTACTTACCTTGGATGTTGTTGTTTGACCCAGACCGTTTGATTGTTTTAGTAATTGTTTTACTTCCGTTTGTTGACCTTGCTGTCTCTATTGTTTGGTTCCCAACAGCCTCTCACCCCACCAAACAGACCAAACAGATCTTTGGTGAGCTGGAGTGGGAGGAGGAGGGGAAGGAGATTGGCAGCATGTTCCTGACCAAGAACAGGACCCACATCCAGGTGACCATGGCAGGCTGGTATGTGGTCTTTGTCCAAGCCACCTTTAAGCTGCCAGCAGGGAATGACACCATGGACCTAAGGCTACAGCTGGATTTCACTTACCAGGAGCGTACGGACCAGTTTGCCAGTGCCTTTGACACGCGGCAGTTGCTGGAAGAGGAGCAAGACGCCCCATTGAGTTTCTCTGTCCTTTTGCGGATGGAGCCGGAGAATAGACTGTCTGTGATGGCAAGCCACAGGCAGCAGGTTGATTATGAGAGAAGACCAGTCTCTACCTTCATTACTATCATTAGATGCTCTGACTAGCCAAACTGGAGCCTGAGGAGAGGGCCAATGTCTAATACCTTTTGAGTTAGTGTCTGTATGCCACACGTATCCATTAAGGTGGTATGTGCCTACAGGTAACTGCCAAAATAAAGGAAACGCCAACATAAAGTGTCTTATTTGGGGTGTTGGGCCAGAAGAGTTTCAATGCACCTTGGCATATATTCTACACGTGTCTGGACCTATTGGAGAGATGCCATATGAAATTCCATAATTTGTTTTATTTGTTGGTGGTGGAAAACGCTATCTCACGCAACACTCCAGAATCTCTCAAGTGTTAAATTGGGTTGAGACCACTTGTGCCCTGTGGATGGGGGGCATTGTCATCCTATTGGGGCTTAGACATAGTAGCCAAAATAATGGGCAAATTAATGTCCTGCCCAGCATTTTTATACTTGACCCTAAACATGATGCGATGTTAATTGCTTTTTAACTCTGGAACCACACCTGTGTGGAAGCACCTGCTTTCAATATGCTTTGTATCCCTCATTTACTCAAGTGTTTCCATTTATTTTTGCCAATTACCTGTATGAAACCAGAGACCTAGGGAAGGACTCGATTGTATACTCCTCAGGTCCCCTGCTCAAAACTAATTGGATGAGAGAACAGAGGTCCCTACCCTCTGACCTCCAATGGGTTTTGAGAGGGAGACGAGGAGAGAGAGAACGTGACATGTATCCTTCCATAAGAGATTAGAATCTTAAAACAACAAACCCTGTGATTTTATGAGCTGTCTGCACATCACTGCTGGCTTGTTTGTATGCTTTTGTAGGGGATGGAGAAACTGTAGGTGGGCTCAGTGGTGACAGACATGGTTACTGACAAGAGAAGGGGGCAAGCAGGATGGGGGTAAAGGATGTCCACCAGCCAATTACCTAATTTAATTTTCTTAATTTGGCTGATTTATTTGTCTTCACAATATCTGAATGTCAGGATTGAAGACAAAAGAGTTATACTGTTACGGTTCTAGCATGGTGTATCTCAATAGCAGGACTACAGTAAAAAAAAAAGGCATTTTATTTGGCCTAAAAAAATCTGACTATGCCTTTTATATATTATATCAGGTAACATTTTTATATACTCAACAAATTAATGTTGCAGAAAAATGAAGTACCTGACCACACTACACAACTTCTGTTGACACCCATCTTTTACCAATTCTTATAATGTTGTGTAGTAGTGATTGACATATAATAAATGTGAGAGAGCGAGTGCTATGGGCTCTGGCTGGGCCACTCCTGTGTTGTCTTGGCTGTGTGCTTATGGTCGTTGTCCTGTTGGAAGGTGAACCTTCGCCCCAGTCTGAGGTCCTGAGCGCTCAGGTTTTCATCAAGGATCTCTCAGTACTTTGCTTCGTTTATCTTTCCCTTGATCCTGACTAGTCTCCCAGTCCATGCCGCGGATTAACCCTCCCCTCAGCATGATGCTGCCACCACCATGTTTCACCGTAGGGATGGTGCCAGGTTTCCTTCAGACGTGACACTTGGCATTCAGGCCAAAGAGTTCAATCTTGGTTTCATCAAACCAGAGAATCTTGTTTCTCATGGTCTGAGAGTCCTTTAGTTGCCTTTTGGCAAACTCCATACGGGTTGTCATGCCTTTTACTGAGGAGTGGCTTCCGTCTGGCCACTTACTGTACCATAAAGGCCTGATTGATGGAGTGGTGTAGAGATGGTTTTCCTTCTGGAAGGTTCTCCATCAGGTTCTTGGTCACCTCCCTGACCAAGGCCTTTCTTCTCCGATTGCTCAGTTTGGCCAGGCGGCCAGCTCAAGGAAGAGTCTTGGTGGTTTCAAACTTCTTTGTTCAGTGTGTATATACACTACCGTTCAAAAGTTTGGGGTCACTTAAAAATGTCCTTGTTTTTGAAAGAAAAGCACAATTTGTGTCCATAAAATCACATCAAATTGATCAGAAATACAGTGTAGTCATTGTTAATGTTGTAAATGACTATTGTAGCTGGAAACGTCTGATTTTTAATTGAATATCTACATGAGCCTGTAATCGAACCCACGAATGCTGATGCTCCAGACACTCAACTAGTCTAAAGAAGGCCAGTTTTATTGCTTCTTTAATCAGAACCACAGTTTTCAGCTGTGCTAACATAATTGCAAAAGGGTTTTTCTAATGATCAATTAGCCTTTTAAAATGATAAACTTGAATTAGCTAACACAACTTGCCATTGGAACACAGGAGTGATGGTTGCTGATAATGGGCCTCTGTACGCCTATGTCGATATTCCATTAAAAATCAGCCGTTTCTAGCTACAATAGTAATTTACAAAATTAACAATGTCTGTACACTGTACACTGTATTTCTGATCAGTTTGATGTTATTTTAATGGACATTTTTTTTTGCTTTTCTTTCAAAAACAAGGACATTTCTAAGTGACCCCAAACTTTTGAACAGTAGTGTATATATATTTGCATGTATTAAAACGTATCATACACCCTATATGATGGGTTGAGTTGGGAATGTTGCCAGGACACCCTTCTTGCAACAAGTGCCATGGATCTGACCACAGAACGTCATCATAGCACCTTCATAGGTTATGCTTCTTTTTGACTGTAACATCAGTTTTACACTTAAGCAATAAGGCCCGAGGGGGTGTGGTATATGGCCAATACACAGCCGCTAAGTGCTGTTCTTACCATGGTATATTGGCCATACACCACAAACCCCCGAGGTGCCTTGTTACTATTATAAACTGGTTACCAACTTAATTAGAGCAGTAAAAATACATGTTTTGTCATATCTGTGGTACACTTAAGCAGTAAGGCCCGAGGGGGTGTGGTATATGGTAAATATACCACGGCTAAGGGCTGTATCCAGGCACTCCGCGTTGTGTCGTGCATAAGAACACCCCTTAGCCATGGTATATTGGCCATATATCACACCTCCTCGGGCCTTATTGCTTAATATATCACGGCTGTCAGCCAATCAGCATTCAGGGCTCAAACCACCCAGGTTATAATAGTGCATATGTAACAGAGTAAGAAAATATATCCTGTTTTATTTGTTTTATTTATTTGAGTTCAGGTTTCAACATGTCTTAGTTTCAATTATGCCAATTGACAGGTTTCATTTATGGTACTTGAGTGACATCGTGTGGTTGGTTAATGGTATTGCATTCTAGCTGTTTTATTTTTGCACACCATTTTCAAATCAAATCAAATGTTATTAGTCACATACACCGAATACAACAGGTGTAGTAGACCTTACAGTGAAATGCTTACTTATGAACCCCTAACCAACAGTGCAGTTTCTAAGAAAAAGAGATAAAAGTAACAAGTAATTAAAAAGCAGCAGTAAAAAATAACAATATATACAGGGGGGTGCCGGTACAGAGTCAATGTGTGGGGGCACAGGTTAGTTGAGGTAGTTTGTACATGTGGGTAGAGTTCATTAAAGTGACTATGCATAGATGACAACAGAGTGGCAGTGGTGTGGAGAGGAGAGGGGTGGTCAATGCAAACAGTCTGGGTAGCCATTTGACAAGATGTTCAGGAGTCTTATTGCTTGAGGGTACAAGCTGTTTAGTAGCCTGTTGGACCTAGACTTGGCGCTCTGGTACCGCTTGCTGTGTGGTAGCAGAGAGAACAGTCTATGACTAGGATGGCTGGAGTCCTAGACAATTTGCCTTCCTCTGACACCGCCTGGTATTGAGGTCCTGGATGGCAGGAAGCTTAGCCCCAGTGATGTACTGGGCCGTTTGCACTATCCTCTGTAGTGCCTTGTGGTCAGAGGCCGAGCAGTTGCCATACCAGGCAGTGATGCAACCAGATGGTGCAGCTGTAGAACCTTTTGAGGATCTGAGGACCCATGCCAAATCTTTTCAGTCTCCTGAGGGGGAATAGGTTTTGTTGTGCCAGCTTCACGACTGTCATTGTGTGCTTGGATCATGTTAGTTTGTTGGTGATGTGAACACCAAGGAACTTGAAGCTCTCAACCTGCTTCACTGGAGCCCCGTCGAGAAGAATGGGGGTGTGCTCGGTCCTCTTTTTCCTGTAGTCCACAATCATCTCCTTTGTCTTGATCACGTTGAGGGAGTGGTTGTTGTCCTGGCACCACACGGCCAGGTCTCTGACCTCCTCCCTGTAGGCTGTCTCGTTGTTGTCAGTGATCAGATTTACCACTGTTGGTGTTTAGTCCCAGGGTCCTTAGCTTGTTGATGAGCATTGGGGGCACTGTGGTGTAGAACGCTGAGCTGTAGTCAATTAATAGCATTCTCACATAGGTGTTCCTTTTGTCCAGGTGGGAAAGGGCAGTGTGGAGTACAATAGAGACTTCATCATCTGTGGATCTCTTGGGGTGGTATGCAAATTGGAATGGGTCTAGGGTTTCCGTGCTTCTACACCTGCATTGCTTGCTGTTTGGGGTTTTAGGCTGGGTTTCTGTACAGCACTTTGAGATATCAGCTGATGTACGAAGGGCTATATAAATACATTTGATTTGATTTGATTCTGGAATGATGGTGTTGAAGTGAGCCATGACCAGCCTTTCAAAGCACTTCATGGCTACAGATGTGAGTGCTACGGTTTGGTAGTCATTTAGGCAGGTGACCTTAGTGCCTGTGCCAAAGAACACTATGATGGTCTGCTTAAAACATGTTGGTATTACAGACTCGGACAGGGAGAGGTTAAAAATGTCAGTGAAGACACTTGCTATCTGGTCAGCGCATGCTTGCAGTACACGTCCTGTTAATCCATCTGGACCTGCTGCCTTGTGAATGTTGACCTGTTTAAAGGTCTTACTCACATCGGCTGTGGAGAGCGTGATCACACAGTCTTCCGGTATAGCTGGTTCTCTCATGCATGTTTCAGTGTTATTTGCCTCAAAGCGAGCATAGAAGTAGTTTAGATCGTCTGGTAACCCTCATGTCACTGGGCAGCTCTCGGCTGTGCTTCCCTTTATAGTCTGTAATGGTTTGTAAGCCCTGCCACATCCAACGAGCATCGGCGCCAGTGTAGTATGATTCAATCTTAGTCCTGTATTGACGCTTTGCCTGTTTGATTGTGCCGTCGGAGGGCATAGCGGGATTTCTTATAAGCTTCCGGGTTAGAGTCCTGCTCCTTGAAAGCGGCGGCTCTAGCCTTTAGTTCAGTGCGGATACTGCCTGTAATCTATGGCTTCTGGTTGGGGCGTGTACGTACGGTCACTGTGGGGATGACGTCATCGATGCACTTATTGATGAAGCCAATGACAGATGTGGCGTACTCCTCAATACTATTGGAGGAATCCCGGAACATTTTCCAGTCTGTGTTAGCAAAACAGTCCTGTAGCTTAGCACCTGCTTCATCTGACCACTTTTTTATTGATCTAGTCACTGGTGCTTCCTGCTTTAATTTTTGTAAGCATGAATCAGGAGGATGGAATTATGGTTAGATTTGCCAAATGTAGGGCGAGGGAGAGCTTTGTATGCATCTCTGTGGAGTATAGGTGGTCCAGAGTTATTTTCTTTCTGGTTGCACATTTAACATGCTGATAAATCAGTTTTACCAAATTTCTAAGTTTCCCTGCATTAAAGTCCCCGACTACTAGGAAGTCTGGTGAGCATTTTCTTGTTTACAGCTCATTCAATGCTGTCTTAGTGCCAGTCTCTGACTGTGGTGGTATGTAAACAGCTGTAAGGAATATAGATGAAAACTCTCCAGGTAGGTAGTGTGGTCTACAGCTTATCATGATAAACTCTACCTCAGGTGAGCAATAGCTCGAGACTTCCTTAGATATCGTGCACCAGCAGTTGTTTACAAAACTACATAGACTGCCACCCCGTGTCTTACCAAATGTCGCTATTCTATCCTGCCGGTACATTGTATAACCAGCCAGCTGTATGTTGATAATGTTGTTGTTCAGCCACGACTCCGTGAAGCATAAGGTGTTCGTTTTTAATGTCCCGTTTGTAGTTTAATCTTCCCAGTAACTGGTCCATTTTATTGTCCAAAGATTGCATGTTTGCTAGCAGAATTGAGGAAAGTGGGGGTTTATTTGATCGCCTCCGACTCCTCAGAAGGCAGCCCGCTCTCCGGCCTCTCTTTCTCCTCCTCCTCTTCACGCAGATCACTGGGGTCAGGGCCTGTTCCCGAGGGAGCCGTATATCCTCCACCTCGTGCTCGTCAGAGTCGTGAAAGAAGAAAAAGGATTCTGCTAGTCCATGGTGAGTAATCACAGGCCTGATGTCTAGAAGTTATTTTCGTTCATAAAAGACGGTAGCGGCAACATTATGTACAAAAATAGTAAAAAAATATAAGTTACAAACAACGCAGATAAACGGAGAAATAAACAATCGGTTGGGGGCACGATAAACATCTGCCTTCTGCTCTGGCGCCATCTTTTCCTCTTACATTTTAATGCTGATGGAATTTATGGTTCTTGCTTCTCCACTCCTTTCCCAGTTAAAGGCACTTTCTTTTCATATAATTACGTCCAAACTGTCACAAAGCTGTTGTCTGAATAATGTACAATGTAATGACTATGTGGCTTGTCATAATGCGAATTGTATTTTGGTTGTTTTAACAGGGTTTATGCTAACTTGTTAGCTATGCTAGCTCTCTTCCTGTTATGTACACTGTTAGCTAGTTTATTTTCAACATGTACACACCGTCCAAACCTAAAAGGTTCAACATTTTTGTAGGTTTAAAAAAAATCATTTTATGTTGTAGTTGTTTGAAAGAAGCCAAGTCTTAATGTGTTTTCTATGGATAATTTGTATTTGTTCCATGTAATTGTTATTGTACATTTTTGTATTTGATAATTTTATATGGAGCTGGTATGCATTATGAAAGAAAAAAGACTATACGATCCAAACAAGAATAATATAACAGGCTGTTTCTTGCTGATTGAATGAATAGTGTGAGAGAAGCCATAAGTCAACTAAAACTGTGGTGTGTGCAATTGTCTGCCCAATAAAAATACAAATAAATGTAAGATTGCATGAGCTCCAGTACGATCATGAGCTCCAGTACGATCATGAGCTCCAGTACGATCATGAGCTCCAGTACGATCATGAGCTCCAGTACGATCATGAGCTCCAGTACGATCATGAGCTCCAGTACGATCATGAGCTCCAGTACGATCATGAGCTCCAGTACGATCATGAGCTCCAGTACGATCATGAGCTCCAGTACGATCATGAGCTCCAGTACGATCATGAGCTCCAGTACGATCATGTCCATGCCTGCTGATTGTTTACCTTGGAGAGGAGTTCAAATCGGAAGCCTTGGGCAAAGGATGTAGTGAAGTTCAGTCTACGCAGTGACCCATCAATAGACCATGTGAATCACCCAGATTTCATCTATGGCATCTTAAAACAGGGAATTTTTTACTAGAATTCAAATCAAATCCAATTTTATTTGTCACATGCAGATGTTAGTGCGAGTGTAGCGAAATGCTTGTGCTTCTAGTTCCGACAATGCAGTAAAAACCAACAAGTAATCTAGCTAACAATTCCAAAACTACTACCTTAGTAGTGTAAGGGGATAAAGAATATATACATAAAGATATATGAATGAGTGATGGTACAGAGCGGCATAGGCAAGATACAGTAGATGGTATTGAGTGCAGTATATACATATGAGAAGAGTATGTAAACAAAGTGGCATAGTTAAAGTGGCTAGTGATACATGTATTACATAAGGATGCAGTAGATGATATAGAGTACAGTATATACGTATACATATGAGATGAATAATGTAGGGTATGTAAACATTATATTAGGTAGCATTGTTTAAAGTGGCTAGTGATATATTTTACATCAATTCCCATTATTAAAGTGGCTGGAGTTGAGTCAGTGTGTTGGCAGCAGCCACTCAATGTTAGTGGTGGCTGTTTAACAGTCTGATGGCCTTGAGATAGAAGCTGTTTTTCAGTCTCTCGGTCCCAGCTTTGATGCACCTGTACTGACCTCGCCTTCTGGATGATAGCGGGGTGAACAGGCAGTGGCTCGGGTGGTTGCTGTCCTTGATGATCTTTATGGCCTTCCTGTGACATCGGGTGGTGTAGGTGTCCTGGAGGGCAGGTAGTTTGCCCTCCAGTGTCAGGAATTGTGAAAAACGGATTTGAAATGTATTTGGCTAAGGTGTATGTAAACTTCCAACTTCAACTATATATGGAACTTGCCCACAGCACAATCACTACCATTTTTGAACATGGAGGAACATCACTACCCTGAACAGCAGCTACATGCTCGAGGAAGAGAAATAAGAAGATGAGTAAGAATGCGTGGTGGTGGTGTTAAGGGAAGACATAATAGAGGAAGAGGTAGAAGGCAAAGAATAAGAGGCCCTGATGAAATCAGAGCCACAATTGTGGACCATGTCATGAACCAATGGAAGAGGCTGGTCAGAGAGTACAGCCTAATGTAAACAGGACCATAGTGTCATCAATTATGCAAACATTCCGTAGGGAAAACCGATTTATATGTACTTGTTCTTTACTTTTGTTACAGCATTTAATTCACAACAATACAGCAACTATTGTAAAGGTAAATGCAAGTCTGAAAATCACAATGTCAAAATCACAAGATATGTATGCGGAATATACAGTAATACAGTAATACAGCACAATTTAATTACAATATACTATCTGTATCTATTTGTGAATTCTACATGTCATATATATGACTGCACAACGACGTCATGCTGATGACAGAGCAGCTCTACATGTCATATATAGGGCTGCACAACGACGTCATGCTGATGACCGTGCAGCTCTACATGTCATATATAGGACTGCACAACGACGTCATGCTGATGACAGAGCAGCTCTACATGTCATATATAGGGCTGCACAACGACGTCATGCTGATGACAGAGCAGCTCTACATGTCATATATAGGACTGCACAACGACGTCATGCTGATGACAGAGCAGCTCTACATGTCATATATAGGGCTGCACAACGACGTCATGCTGATGACAGAGCAGCTCTACATGTCATATATAGGACTGTACAACGACGTCATGCTGATGACAGAGCAGCTCTACATGTCATATATAGGACTGCACAACAACCTCATGCTGGTGGCAGAGCAGCAGTATTCAGCCATCAACAAGAACAACAAATTTGCAACATGGTCATAGCCAACAATTCCATCAGGCTAAGAGGGATCCAAAGTGCAATCATAAATGACAACAATATCTTCGCAAATATCAATTCGGTCAGCATTTACACTATAGACAGTTTTCCCAAAAAATCTAATGACTATGAATCAACTCTACAAGGTGCCATTTGAGAGGAAAAATGACAGAGTGAAGGAGCTGTGGTACCAGTATGTCCAGATAAACCATTGGTGTGCACATGGTATATTGTACAGGGAGTTTTACTGTACTTCAATGATGCCTGTATATACTTCTTGAAGTTGTAGATACCCATAAGAACAGAACATTTCTACTTTACTAAACTGTCTGATTCTAGAATAGGCTATGTAAAACTAACTTTATATTTTGTTTCTGTGTTACTATATAGAGAATAATGTAGCTGGAAGGACATGAAATTACCCACTTTCTTGTTTTTGTGGACGAGGCTGGGTTCAATCTGGCCAAAGGCAGGAGACGTGGCCGCAATCTCATTGGACACCGAACCACAATTGGCACACCAGGCCGACGTGGGGGCAATATTACAATGTGTGCTGCTATTTCTGAGAATGTTGTGAGCACACATATTCCACACATTGGGCCCTATAACACCTAACTTCTCCTGGCCTTCCTAAATACACTTTACAGAGACCTAATACCAGAACATGAAAGAGGTTTAGTTAGACCAGATTTGCCAAATGATGTAATTGTGTGGGATAATGTAAGCTTTCACCAAACCAACATTGTTAGGAAATGGTTTGTTGTGCATGAAGAATGGAGTTCCTTCCATCATCCTCCCCATTCCTAAATCCGATAGAAGATGGAAAGAATATGACTATCAGGCACAAGACAGATGTCTCTGTTAGATGCCATGAATGCTGCTTGTGAGGACATCACAGGCGATCATAGCAGGGGATGGTTGCGCCACGCAAGGAGATTTTTCCCCCGGCGCATCAAAAGAGAAAACATCAGATGTGATGTTGACGAAAAGCTCAGGGATTCAATCTAGCAACCTTTTGGTTACTGGCCCAACGCTCTAACCACTAGGCTACCTGCCGCCCCAGATCAAACTAACATTATTGTATAGTAGTGGGTAGTCAGTGTCAACAAAAGTAGAGCACAACTGAAATGTGTATATACAGTTGAAAATTCCCTGTTAAAGGTCAGTTAGGATCACCACTTTATTTCAAGAATGTGAAAAGTCAGAATAATAGTTGAGAGTATTATTTATTTAAGCTTTTATGTATTTCATGACATTCCCAGTGGATCAGAAGTTTACATACACTCAATTAGTATTTGGTAGCATTGCCTTTAAATGTTTTAACTTGGGTCAAACGTTTTGGGTAGCCTTCCACAAGCTTCCCACAATAAGTTGGGGGAATTTTGGCCCATTCCTCCTGACAGAGATGGTGTAACTGACTCAGGTATGTAGACCTCCTTGCTCGCACACACTTTTTCAATACTGCCCACACATTTTCTATAGGATTGAGGTCAGGGCTTTGTGATGGTGTCAGGACATCCGCAGAAGTCTGCGGTCGACATCACCGGCTTTCTAGCCATCGCTGCTCCATTTTCCATTTGTTTTGTCTTGTTCCCTGCATTCCTGGTTTTCATTCCCCAATAACACTACATGTATGTTGACGCGCTTTACTGGTATGCGTTTGTTCCGTGTTTTATTTTCACGAGGTATGTTATTGTGTTTATACAATATTATTGTGACTGTTTGCGCGTTTGCACTTTTGCATTGGCTGGAGGTTTCGACGCAGTGGCGTCCGTCTGTTGGTTTCTCCTGCCTAAAAAAAGTGTGCGCCTGTTCACAACTCTCTGCTCTCCTGCACCTGACTCCGACTCCCTGTACGCACACCATTGACAGAATCTCACACCAACCATGGAGTCAGCAGGAGCAGGTACCCCGGTCAGAGGAGTCGAGGAGCACATCCAGGAACACTCGGCAATGCTGCATCATCTCGGTGCCATGATGGATCACTTTGTCCAGACCATGTACCGCTGGGAGAGACAGGAAGTCTCTCCAGCGCCTCGACCAGCGCAACCGGAGTTACCTCTACCTGTCCCGTCCGGATCCAGTCCTCTTAGAACTGGACCTATACCTGGACACTGTTCATCAGCTCGCCTGGGAAGAGAGAGAGTGTCCGTCCTCGTCTCATGCCTCTTGGGGAGAGCTCTGGAGTGGGCAAACGCCGTATGGGGAGAAGGAGACGTGTTGTTGGACCAGTGGAGTTCATCGGCCGCTCCCGGGCCGTCTTCGAACAATCCACCCAAAGGAAGAGTGGCGGGGGAACGGCTCTTCCATTTGAGGCAGGGGTTGAGAAGCGCACAGGAGTTCACACTGGAATTCCGGTCCTTGGCCGCCGGAGCAGGATTGAATGACAGGGCCCTCATCGACCACTACAGATGCAGCCTGCATGAGGACGTCCGACAGGAGTTGGCCTGCAGGGATGCCACCATCACTTTTGACCAGCTGGTGGATCTGTCCATCCGGTTGGATAACCTGCTGGTCACCCGCGGACGTCCAGAGGGGGCTCTGTCGGTTCCATCTTCCAGCACCCCCACTCCGGTGCCCATGGAGCTGGGAGGGGCTGCGCGTAGGGAGGCTGGAGGAGGAGCCTTCACGTGCACCATCTGTGGCCGCAGAGGGCACACTGCCGGTCGGTGCCGGGTTGGTCCCTCTGGCAGTTGAGGCAGCAGGCAGGGCACTCTGGCGTCACCCCAGGTGAGTCTGCACCACTCTCATCCAGAGTCCTCTTTTGTCCACCTGTTTGTACCTTGTTTTCCTGAGTTTTCCCCGCATTCCCAGCAACGATGCAGGCGCAGCTATGATGCAGGCGCAGCTGGGAGCTTTATCGACAGAGCGCTCGCCCTTAGTTTAGGGATCCCCATTATTCCTGTGGTTAGACCTTTCCCGGTACACGCTCTGGATAGTCGACCATTAGGGTCCGGGCTAATCAGGGAAGCCACAATCTCCCTGGCCATGGAGACGCAAGGGGGGTCACGAGGAGAGAATCAGTCTCTTCCTCATTGACTCTCCTGCGTTTCCCGTGGTACTAGGCCTTCCCTGGTTGGCTCGTCATAACCCCACCATTTCCTGGCAACAGAGGGCTCTCACGGGGTGGTCGCGAGAGTGCTCGGGGAGGTGTGTAAGGGTTTCCGTTGGTGCTACCACGGTGGAAAGTCCAGACCAGGTCTCCACCATGCGCATTCCCCCAGAATATGCCGATTTGGCTCTCGCCTTCAGTAAAAAGAAGGCGACTCAATTACCACCCAATCGACGGGGAGGGGGGTTGTGCGATAAATCTCCTGGTAGACGCTGCACTTCCCAGGAGTCACGTGTATCCCCTGTCGCAAGCGGAGATGGCAGCTATGGAGACATATGTTGCAGAATCCCTGCTTCATGGGTACATTCAGTCCTCCACTTTACCCGCCCCCTCAAGTTTCTTCTTTGTAAAGAAGAAGGATGGAGGTCTGCACCCGTGCATTGACTATCAAGGTCTCAATCAAATCACAGTGAGGTACAGTTACCCGCTACCTCTTATCGCCACGGCGATTGAGTCAATGCTTCTTCACTAAACTGGATCTCAGGAGTGCATACCACATGGTGCGTATCCGGGAGTAAGACGAGTGGAAGACGGTGTTTAGTACCACCTTAGGGCATTATTAGTACCTCGTTATGCCATATGGGTTGATGAATGCTCCATCAGTCTTCCAATCCTTTGTAGACAAGATTTTCAAGGACCTGTACGGGCAGGGTGTAGTGGTGTATATCGATGACATTCTGATAAACTCCGCTACACACGCCGAGCATGTGTCCTTGGTGCGCAAGGTACTTGGACGACTGTTGGAGCATGACCTGTACGTCAAGGCTGAGAAATGCCTGTTCTTTCAGCAGTCCGTCTCCTTCCTGGGGTATCGCATTTCCACATCAGGGGTGGAGATGGAGAGTGACTGCATTGCAGCCGTGCGTAATTGGCCGACCCCCACCACGGTAAAGGAGGTGCAGCCATTTTTAGGGTTTGCCAATTACTACCGGAGATTTATCCAGGGTTTTGGCCATGTGGCTGCTCCCATTACCTCACTGCTGAAGGGGGGTCCTGTACGTCTGCAGTGGTCAGCTGAGGAGGACAGGGCTTTTAATCACCTGAGGGCTCTGTTTACGTCGGCTCCCGTGCTGGCCCATCCGGAGCCCTCTTTGGCATTCATAGTGGAGGTGGACGCATCCGAGGCTGGGATAGGCGCCGTGCTCTCTCAGCGCTCGGGCACACCACCGGAGCTCCACCCCTGTGCTTTCTTCTCGAAGAAGCTCAGTCCGGCGGAGAGGAACTATGATGTGGGGGACCGGGAACTGTTGGCTGTGGTTAAGGCTTTGAAGGTGTGGAGACATTGGCTTGAGGGGCCTAAACACCCTTTCCTCATCTGGACTGACCACCGCAACCTGGAGTACATCTGGGAGACTGAATCCTCATCAGGCAAGGTGGGCCATGTTCTCTACCCGTTTTGTGTTTACCCTGTCCTACAGACCAGGTTCCCAGAATGTGAAGGCAGACGCGCTGTCCCGGCTGTATGACACAGAGGAGTGGCCCATGGATCAGACTCCCATTCTCCCGGCTTCCTGCCTGGTAGCGCCGGTCGTGTGGGAGCTGGACGCGGACATTGAGCAGGCGTTACGTACAGAGCCTGCTCCACTCCAGTGTCCCGTCGGGCGTCGGTACGTTCCATCTGCTGTCCGTGACCAGTTGATCTATTGGGCCCACACATCACCCTCCTCTGGTCATCTGGGGATCGGTCGGACGGTGCGCTGTCTCACTGGGAAGTACTGGTGGCCCACGATGGCTAAGGACGTAAGGGTTTATGTTTCCTCCTGCTCGGTGTGCGCCCAGCGTAAGGCTCCTAGACACCTGCCCAGAGGTAAGCTACATCCCTTATCCATTCCACAACGGCCTTGGTCACCCCTGTCGGTAGATTTTCAGACGGATCTTCCTCTCTCACAGGGCAACACCACGATCCTGGACGTTGTGGATCGTTTCTCTAAGTCCTGTCGTCTCCTCCCTCTGCCCGGTCTCCCTACGGCCCTACAAACTGTTGAGGCCCTGTTTGCACACTTCTTCCGGCACTACGTGGTGCCTGAGGATATAGTGTCTGATCGAGGTCCCCAGTTCACTTCGAGAGTCTGGAAGGCATTCATGGAACGTCTGGGGGTTTCCAACCCGAGAGTAATGGGCAGGTGGAAAGAGTGAACCAGGATGTGGGCAGGTTTCTGCGGGCCTATTGCCAGGACCGGCCAGGGGAGTGGGCGGCGTTCGTACCCTGGGCAGAGATGGCACAGAACTCGCTTCGCCACTCCTCCACTAACCTCTCCCCCTTTCAGTGTGTATTGGGGTACCAGCCGGTTCTGGCACCGTGGCATCAGTGTCAGACCGAGGCTCCTGCGATGGAAGCTGCCCATGGTCACCTCCAGCAGGCTGCGCTGCGCCAAAAGACCAGCGCGGACCGTCACCACAGTGAGGCCCCGGTCTCGACCCGAAACCTGCCCCTCCGCCTGCCCTGCCGGAAGCTGGGCCCACGGTTTGTGGGGCCATTTAAAGTCCTGAGGAGAGTGAACGAGATATGTTACAGGTTACAGCTTCCCCCGATTACCATATTAACCCCTCGTTCCATGTGTCTCTCCTCAGGATGGTGGTGGCTGGCCCGCTCCAGGAGTCTGAGGTGTGGGAGGTTCCTCCGCCCCCTCTGGACATCGAGGGGGCCCCGGCGTACTCCGTCCGTTCCATCCTGGATTCGAGGCGTCGGGTGAGGGGTCTTCAGTACCTTGTGGAGTGGGAGGGGTACGGTCCGGAGGAGAGGTGCTGGGTTCCAGTGGCGGATGTGTTGGACCCTGAACTGCTGCAGGAGTTTCACCGTCGCCAGCCGGATCGACCTGCGCCTCACCCTCCGGGTCATCTCCGAGGCCGGTGTCGGCAAGCCACTGGAGCCGCGCGTCCGGGGTTGGGGGGTACTGTCACGACTTCCGCTGAAGTCGGCCCCTCTCCTTGTTCGTTCGGCGGTCGACGTCACCGGCTTTCTAGCAATCGCCGCTCCATTTTTCATTTATCCATTTGTTTTGTCTTGTTCCCTGCACACCTGGTTTTCATTCCCCAATCACAATACATGTAGTTATTCCTCTGTTCCCCCTCATGTCTTTGTGTGAGATTGTTTTGTGTTATGTGTCTATGTTGACGCGCTTTACTGGTATGTGTTTATTCCGTGTTTTATTTTCACGGGGTATGTTATTGTGTTTATATTGTGACTGTTTGCGCGTTTGCACTTTTGTATTGGCTGGTGGTTTTGATGCAGTGGCATCCGTCTGTTGGTTTCTCCTGCCTAAATAAAGTGTGCACCTGTTTACAACTCTCTGATCTCCTGCACCTGACAACGCTCCCAGTACGCACGCCATTGACAGATGGCCACTCCAATACCATGACTTTGTTGTCCTTATGCTATTTTCCCACAACTCAAAGTATGCTTGGCGTTATTGTTCATTTGGAAGACCCATTTGTGACCAAGCTTGAACTTCCTGACTGATGTCTTGAGATGTTGCTTCAATATATCCACATAATTTTCTTACCTCATGATGCCATCTATTTTGTGAAGTACACCAGTCCCTCCTGCAGCAAGCCACACCTACAACATCATGCTGCCACCCCCGTGCTTCACGGTTGGGATGATGTTCTTCGGCTTGCAAGCCTCCCCCTTTTTCCTCCGAACATAAGGATGGTTATTATGGCCAAACAGTTCTATTTTTGTTTCATCAAACCAGAGGAAATTTCTCCAAAGAGTACGATCTTTGTCCCCATGTGAAGTTGCAAACCGTAGTCTGGCTTTTTATGGCGGTTTTGGAGCAGTAGTTTCTTCCTTACTGAGCTGCCTTTCAGGTTATGCCGATATAGGACTCATTTTACATTCGATATAGATACTTTTGTACCTGTTTCCTCCAGCATCTTCACAAGGTCCTTTGCTGTTGTTCTGGAATTGATTTGCACTTTTCGCACCAAAGTACGTTCATCTCTAGGAGACAGAACGCATCTCCTTCCTGAGCGGTATGACGGGTGCGTGGTCCCATGGTGTTTATACTTGCGTATTATTGTTTGTACAGATGAACGTGGTACCTTCAGGCATTTGGTAATTGCTCTCAAGGATGAACCAGACTTGTGGAGGTTTACAAAAAAAATTCTGAGGTCTTCTTGATTTCTTTTGATTTTCCCATAATGTCAAGCAAAGAGGCACTGAGTTTGAAGGTAGGCCTTGAAATAGATCCACAGGTACACCTCCAATTGACTCAAAGGATGTCAATTGGCCTATCAGAAGCTTCTAAAGCCATGACATCCTTTTCTGGAAGTTGGTTCACTTTCATAGAAGCCACATTATATTCCTTCTCGCATCTGTGCGCTCTCCTCCTCTCACATTGTCCCTTCGTTGTGGACTTCAATGCACATCAACTGTATGTGACCAGGTGAAAAAACCTTTCCAAACCATATCATAACCGCTACACACAGCCAACATCGTTTTCACAATATTAGCTAAAGTAACGTCAAAGTAATCATAGCTAATAGAACTAACGCATTCGTAAACCCGCTACAATCATGCAGTAACGTTACAGTGTACAGTCAGTAAGCAGTTTAGCACTTACACCGGCAGGCCCTGGTGTTGTGTTGGATAGTCATACCAGCTAGCTAACATAGCATCCCTCTGAGTAGGCTAAATTAGCTAGCTGCATTTGCTAGCTAAGTAAGTGAAACTAAAAAAATGACCAAATATCTCTCTCGCCCTTGCTTCTCCTTAGTTTTTGAAGAAATTAATTTTGTTCAAAACTGTTCAACTATTGTCTTTCTCTTTGTGTCAACTACTCACCACATTTTATGCACTGCGGTGCTAGCTAGCTGCAGCTTAGGATTTCAGTACTAGATTCAGTCGCTGATCCTTTTTTGGGGGTTGACAACATATGAGATCATGCTGCAAGAGCTCTGATAGGTTGGAGGATGCCCTCCAGAAGTTGTCATAATTACTGTTTAAGTCTATGGAAAGGGGTGAGAACCATGAGCCTCCTAAGTTATTATTGAAGTCAATGTACCCAGGGGAGGACAGAAGCTAGCTGTCCTCAGGCTACACCATGGTGCTACCCTGCAGTGTGCTGTTGAGGCTACTGTAGACCTTCATTGCAAAATAGTGTGTTTCAATCATTTATTTGGTGACGTGATTATATTTAGTATAGTTTAATCTAAAAAGGATAACTTCACTGAGGAAGATGGTCCTCCCCTTCCTCCTCTGAGGATCCTCCACTAAAGCAGACAATATTTCAACCACATAAAATATGCACCCAAGATTAACTAAAATCGTGAAACGTGTTTAATAATTTTCTCAGCTCTTCATTTCCTTAAACCCGGGCAAACATTAAATTTTTTCCCACTATTTGGGAATAATTGCTTTTACTCCCCGATCCCTAAATGAAACAGATAACTTTACTGGTGTTACTAGCTAATGATTAGATTACTAGCTAATGGATTCATTCTATCGTTGTAAGACATTATTCTGGTAAGCACTACTTTATTTAGTCTTCTAGGGCAACAAGTAATGACAGACAAGTAGTTGACAAACAAATGGCCTACCAAATTTCGGAAATTATAAGCAGAAAAGTATCTAAATTAGGAGTGAAAGTATCCCAAACCAGTAGGCTATATGGTCCAGTATGAGTATCAGCAAAACAAATGATGTAAGGGATAATCAACGATGGGTTATGCATTCTATGGAAAATAATGAATGATGTGGAAGGTGTTTTCCAAGCGCTAGCGGAGTGGAACTGGCCTTCCACAGAGTTGCAATATTTTCCAGAGAACTCAAGGCTTGTATTCATGGATGCCAAGGGAAGCCAGGCTTTCCCCAAAAAAGGTACCTCTCTGTTTCATAATTTTCCTTAAATTCACCAGAGGCTGAATGTATTTGTTGATGAATAGGTACATGAGAAACGAGACCAAGTTGAGACTCTGGACAAGGCGGATAAGGTATAGTAAAGGCCGTTTATTCAAGAGTAATGATATCTGGCAAAGCGTGCTGCACGGCCCCGTTCGTCTAGCTCTTAGGGAACTATCGGAAGAAGAGACCTGTAACATGACGTGCAGTTCATTTTATACATTGAAATGACGTAGGTACATTCTGGTAGTCCTGGCTTCTGGTAGGTTGCTTGTAGGTGATAGACAGTCCCCTCCAGCCTGGTGTCAGTATCCCATTGGTTCTCGACAGAGTTCTTTGTCTTTGGAGCCCATCCAGAAGGAGGTTTGAGCGTGTATGTGTTTAGTGGTTTCAGTGTGTATGTTATCTTATTACATATCTCACCGGAGAAAGCATCCAAGCAAGCAAAACAGCACACCTCTGTCTCTGTAGGCAACCTATCTGATGCTGTCTGGTCATAAAACGTATGACATAGTTGCCGCCCGTAGCATTGAATGCAAGGAAAGCCTGCAAGTGTTTGTCCTTCCTTGATAAAAGTGTAAAGTAATAGCCAATTAGTGTTGAGCTAAACTGAGCAAGCTCAAATGTGAATGGTCCTGGCACAACCGAAAAACTAGTGTCAAAGGAAGCCAGTTTGGATTTGGCGTCACTCCTCTCAAATCGCATTGAGAGCATACATCATTGACAGAAACAACTTGAATTGTTGCATATTGTTGTGTTGTTGTCCTCCAGTGGCTAGCTAGCTAAAACTGTCCCTTTCCTAAATTGGCCATTGATGGAGATAGGGATTTGGACTTGTGGATTGACTTAATTCTCTGTACTGGCCAATGATTATAGCTGCAATTCTGATTCAATCATTAATTCATTCCATGTTGTGCCCTGGCCTGAGAGGATGGAAGTTCAATATGTACAGTTGAAGTCGGAAGTTTACATACACTTAGGATAGAGTCATTAAAACTCGTTTTTCAACCACTCCACAAATTTCTTGTTAACAAACTATAGTTTTGACAAGTCGGTTAGGACATCTACTTTGTGCATGGCACAAGTCATTTTTCCAACAATTGTTTACAGACTTATAATTCACTGTATCGCAATTCCAGTGGGTCAGAAAGGTACATACACTAAGTTGACTGTGCTTTTAAACAGCTTGGAAAATTCCAGAAAATGATGTCATGGCTTTAGAAGCTTCTGATAGGCTAATTGACATAATTTGAGTCAATTGGAGGTGTACATGTGGATGTATTTCAAGGCCTACCTTCAAACACAGTGCCTCTTTACTTGACATCATGGGAAAATCAAAAGAAATCTGCCAAGAACACAAATAATTGTAGACTTCCACAAGTCTGGTTAATCTTTCGAAGCAATTTCCAAATGCCTGAACGTACCACGTTCATCTGTACAAAATATGGTACGCAAGTATAAACACCATGGGACCACACAGAGATGCGTTCTGTCTCCTAGAGATGAACGTACTTTGGTGCGAAAAGTGCAAATCAATCCCAGAACAGCAAAGGAGCTTGTGAAGATGCTGGAGGAAACAGGTACAAAAGTATCTATATCCACAGTAAAATGAGTCCTATATCGACATAACCTGAAAGGCCGCTCAGGAAGGAACAAGCCACTGCTCCAAAACCGCCATTAAAATGCCAGACTACGGTTTGCAACTGCACATGGGGACAAGCCGAAGAACACCATCCCAACCGTGAAGCACGGGGGTGGCAGCATCATGTTGTGGGGGTGCTTGGCTGCAGGAAGGACTGGTGCACTTCACAAAATAGATGGCATCATGAGGGGGGGAAATTATGTGGATATATTGAAGCAACATCTCAAGGCATCAAGTTAAAGCTTGGTCGCAAATGGGTCTTCCAAATGGACAATGACCCCAAGCATACTTCCAGAGTTGTGGCAAAATGGCTTAAGGACAACAAAGTCAAGGTATTGGAGTGGCCATCACAAAGCCCTGACCTCAATCCTATAGAAAATACACGGATAGAACTGAAAAAGCATGTGTGTACAGGGAGGCCTACAAACCTGACTCAGTTACACCAGCTCTGTCAGGAGAAATGAGCTAAAATTCACCCAACTTATTGTGGGAAGCTTATGGAAGGCTACCCAAAACATTTGACCCAAGTTAAACAATTTAAAGGCAATGCTACCAATACTAATTGAGTGTATGTAAACTTCTGACCCACTGAGAATGTGATGAAAGAAATAAACTGAAATAAATCACTCTACTATTATGCTGACATTTCACATTCTTAAAATATAGTGGTGAGCCTAACTGACCTAAAACAGGGACGTTTTACTAGGATTAAATGTATTTGGCTTAGGTGTATGTAAACTTCCAACTTCAATTGTATTACCTCAATTACCTCGACACCGGTGCCCCCGCACATTGACTCTGTACAGGTTCCCCCTGTATATAGCCCCGCTATTGTTATTTACTGCTGCTCTTTAATCATTTGTTATTCTTATCTCTTACTTTTTTGTTGTTGTATTTTCTTAAAACTGCATTGTTGGTTAAAGGGCTTTTAAGGAAGCATTTCACTGTAACGTCTACACCTGTTGTATTTGGCGCATGTGATAACATTTGATTGGATTCGATTTAAAAAGCTATAGGTTTTCCTTTCTTTTCCCATCCATCACTAGGGTCAAATGACGTGCATCTACCGCTAATGGAATGTTCCGACAGAGTGTAATGTCCAATGTGATGCCAGAGATAATTCCTTTTAGTGGTGCCCTGCTTCAGAAAATCAAGGCTCTCCACTTCATATTAAATGTGAATTTCTACATTGCAACAATGTATCAAATGCAAAACCAAAAAGTATGTTAATATTTGGGTTTGTTTCTCAGACACAGATTAAGTTTTGGACTAAAAAGACGATATTGTAGAGATGCTCTATTAAAATGGCTTCTTTATCCAGTAACTCATCTTCCGGGGTTAAAGGGGACATTTTTAGAACCACCATCCATCCATTTGTGAATGCATGCACACAACTAAAGATAAAAGTAGCCCACCTACAGTGTCTTCAGAAATTCTCACACCCCTTGACTTTTTCCACATTTTGTTGTGTTACAGCCTGAATTTAAAATTGATTAAATTGAGATGTGTCACTGGCCTACACACACAACCCCATAATAAGTGGAATTATGTTTTCTAAATTGTTACTAATTAAACATTTCATGAATGGCAAACCTAAATAAGTTCAGGATTAAAAATGTGGTTCACAAGTCACATAAGTTGCATGGACTCACTGCAATAATAGTGTAACATGATTTTTGAATGACTACCTCAGTTCTGTACCCCACACATACAATTATCTGTAAGGTCCCTCAGTTGAGCATTGCATTTCAAACCACAAAGACCAGGGAGGTTTTCCAATGCCTCGCAAAGGGCACCTATTGGTTGATGGGTAAAAATAGAAAAAGAAGACATTGAATATCCCTTTGAGAATGTTGAAGTTATTACACTTTGGATGGTGTATCAATACTCCCAGTCACTACAAAGATACAGGCCTCTTTCCTAACACAGTTGCCAGAGAAGGAAACCACTCAGAGATTTCACCATGACATGCCGACTAGACCATGCACCATCGTGCGCATGTTGATTTTGTCTATCCACACCTGATGCGATCATGACACACAGATTAAAATATCAAAACGAACTCTGAACCAACTATATTAATTTGGAGACAGGTCAAAACATTAAATATTCATGGACTTTTATCTTGTTAGCTTGCTGTTGCTAGCGAATTTGTCCAGGAATATAAACATTGGATTGTTATTTTATCTGAAATGCACAAGGTCCTCTACTCCGACAATTAATCCACAGATAAAAGGGTAAACCTAGTTCGTTTCTAGTAATCTCTCCTCCTTCAGTCTTCTTCTTCAGACTTTATATGGCGGCTGTCAACCAACTTTAAGGTGCATTACCACCACCAATAGGACTGGAATGTAGACCTCAGTTCAGCTTTCAATCACCCATATTTGTATATGCTCCTAAAAACCAATGAGAAGATGGGAGAGGCGGGACTTGCAGCCACATCAAGTGTCAAAAATAGAACCAAGTTATATTTTAGTGCCTGGCAACGCATACACTCGTTGACGAGCATGAGCAGTTTAGATTACATGATTGAATAGTATGTGTACATTTATTTTGCAAAGCGAGCGGTGTGGTCAGCATGTGAGGCCAATGGTGACGTTGGTGGTGCCTGCATGGAGGAATGGGCCAAAATGGGCCAAATACCAGCAACAGTGTGTGGAAAACCTTGTGAAGACTTACAGAAAACATTTGACCTCTGTTATTGCCAACAAAGGGTATATAACAAAGTATTGAGATAAACTTTTGTTATTGACCAAATACTTATTTTCCACCATAATTTGCAAATAAATTCATAAAAAATCCTACAATGTGATTTTCTGGATTTTTTTTCTCATTTTGTCTGTCATAGTTGAAGTGTACCTATGATGACAATTACAGGCCTCTCTCATATTTTTAAGTGGGAGAACTTGCACAATTGGTGGCTGACTAAATACTTTTTTGCCCCACTGTATATATATATATATATATATATATATTTTTTTTTTAAATGTGGTCACTGGCATACACACAATACCCCATAATGTCAAAGTGGATTTATGGTTTATGAAATGTTTACAAATTAATAAAAAATGTAAAGCTGAAATATCTTGAGCCATTAAATAAAGTTTAAAACAAATCTAATCAATCAAAAAGTAACACAATACATTTTAATAAAAATAACAAGGCTCTATACAGGGGGTACTGTTACCGAGGCAATTTACGGGGGTACAGGTTAGTCGAGGTCATTTGTAAAGTGACTATGCATAGACAATAAACAGCGAGTAGCAGCATTGTAAAAACAAAGGGCTATGACTCCAGTCACCCAAGTCATAGCCAGTCTATGACTTGGGTGACTGGAGTCTTTGACAATTTTTTGGGCCTTCCTCTGACACTGGCTAGTATATATGTCCTGGATGTTAGGAAGCTTGGCCTTACGCACTACCCTCTGTATTGCCTCTCGGTCAGATGCAGAGAACAGTTGCCATACCAGGCTGTGATGCAACCAGGTTTTGAGAGTGCTCTCGATGGTGCAGCTGTTGAACTTTTTGAGGATCTGGAGACCCATGCCAAATCTTTTCAGTCTCCTGAGGAAAGGTGTTGTTGTGCCCTCTTCACAACTGTCTTGGTGTGTTTGGACGATGATAGTTTGTTAGTGATGTGGACACCAAGGAACTTGAAACTCTCGACCCGCTCCACTTCAGTCCCATCAATGTTAATGGGGGCTTGTTCGTCCCTCCTTTTCCTGTAGTCCACAATCAGCTCCTTTGTCATGCACACATTGAGAGAGAGGTTGTTGTCCTGGCACCACTCTGCCAGGTCTCTGACCTCCTCCCTATAGGCGGTTTCATCCTTGTCGGTGATCAGGCCTACCACTGTTGTGTCGTCAGCAAACTTAATGATGGTGTTGGAGTCATGCTTGCCCACGCAGTCGTGGGTGAACAGGGAGTACAGGAGGGGACTAAGCACGCACCCCTTAGGGGCCCCAGTGTTGTGGATCAGCGTGGCAGATGTGTTGTTGTCTACCCTTACAACCTGGGGGCAGCCTGTCAGGAAGTCCAGGATCCAGTTGCAGAGGGAGTCCCAGGGTTGTTTAGTCCCAGGGTCCTTAGCTTAGTGATGAGCTTTGTGGGCACTATGGTATTGAACGCTGAGCTGTAGTCAATGAACAGCATTCTCACGTACGTGTTCCTTTTGTCCAAGTGGGAAAGGGCAGTATTGCCTGCATCTGATGGTCAGTCTGAGGGGAGGGAACAGTGGTGAGGCTTCCACTCTCCCTCCCTCTGCTATGGGTGGCAACAATGTCATACTCTTTATGACCAGAGTGCATCAGATAGATGGGCGGGCTACACTTACAGAGACAGAGGGACGCTGTTTTGCTCGCTCTGATGCTTTCTCTGGTAAAATACATTCGGCCTTTTGCGAATTGAAGGAAAATTATGAAAACACAGAGAGAGGAAAGGTAAATTATTTTACATGTTTTTTCTTGGTCATTTTTTGTTGAAAGCCTGGCTTCCCTTGGCATACATGAATATGTAGCCTTCTACATCTAGCTACATATTGAACTTCCATCCTCTAAATCCAAGGGCACAATGTATGAATTTATGGTTGGATTACAATCACCGGCCAGTACAGAGAATTAAGTAAAACCACAAGCCCAAATCCCTATCTCCATCCTTGGCTAATTTAGGAAAGGGACACTTTTAGCTAGCTAGCTAGACACCGGAGGACAACAACACAATGAGATGCAACAATTCAAGTTGTTTCTGTCAATTATATATTTATCTTGATGCGATATGATTGGAGTGAAGCAAATCCAAAGTAACTTCCCCGCTCGCTCTGAATGCTTTCTCTTGTGAGATACATTCAGCCTCTTGTGAATTGGAAGGAAAATCATGAAAACACAGAGAAACTAAAGAAAATGTATTTTCTTGGTCAATTTTTGGGGAAAGCCTGGTTTCCTTTGGCATCCATGAATACACACCACTGAGTATATCTGCATTATTTCTGCTTCATGCACCAATTCATCGATATTAAAAAAGACACAAGCAGCTAATAATATCAACGCAAGCTTATCGGAGCTCTTTGCAGCTGCAGTGCTGGTTGTAGCCGTAGGCCTAAAAGTGCACATGATTTGCTCTCTGAGCCTGCTGGGTCGGCAGAGATCTACCTTCAGACACATGCAATTGTTAAAATTGGGAACACTTTGCCTTCCTGGCACTAGGGCTGCTGAATCAAGTGCACAGAATGCTAATAGCGCGAAAAATAGGAACGCAAGGTTTTTTTTCTCTTTTTTTTCCACATAAATGTTTGGTGATCGACTAGGAAATCCTTGGAGATTGAATAGTGGGTTGGTGATCACTGTTATAGAGGGTGCAACGGGGTAGAGAGGGAGCATACCTCATTTAAGATCGCACAGGATACCAGATAAGATAGGAGAATCATACCAGATATGACAGACTGACCCGAGCCTCCCCCCGGGCCGGCTGTCCAGCTCCTACCTTTCTTTTCTTTGGATTGGTGGATACATCTCATTATTGTAATCTCATTTTGAATATGCGATGAGGGTTGTTGACGTCAAACGCCTGTATTCAATGGAGAGAGAAGATATGCTACTAGCCCATTCATGAATATGCATAGCCATCTCGCGAGAACTACGATATAAAGTGCTTTTTCTCAAAATGGTCTACTTATATCAAATCAAATGTATTTATATAGCCCTTCGTACATCAGCTGATATCTCAAAGTGCTGTACAGAAACCCAGCCTAAAACCCCAAACAGCAAGCACGGTGGCTAGGAAAAACTCCCTAGAAAGGCCAAAACCTAGGAAGAAACCTAGAGAGGAACCAGGCTATGTGGGATGGCCAGTCCTCTTCTGGCTGTGCCGGGTGGAGATTATAACAGAACATGGCCAAGATGTTCAAATGTTCATAAATGACCAGCATGGTTGTATATCAGTACACTCGTAACAAGTGTGTTGACCAAATTCAACACTCTCCTTGAATCCTTACTTGGTGGACGAAACAACAAAAGCGCCACTTGCTGGTGGGAGACCGATTTTCGCTGAGTTCGCTCTCTTCTCTCTGTTTATACAGACAAACATCACATGCGCACTAGCACAGTGCACAGGGAGCATGGTGAGCAGCGTCTACGTTGTCAAGTCATCCAAAAACATTGCAGACATTGGATAAAAATAAAATGTTTAACATCTTCGGTTGTGAGTGATGGAAACAAGTCGGCCTCAGCGACAATTATTTGAATAATTCAATGGATGATTTGTGCACACGGGTGATGACTAAAGTGTCTTAAATCTCAATGTGACTGTTTTTGGAAATTGTATTTCTTGGCCGGGCGTCAATTAAACAGCAGTACCGAAGCAAAACTGTAGGAGCAGTCGAAACCGTCCTTTAGACCGGAACCCTGGCCCATTGCTCGAGATGCGCATATACTTCCTATTTTTCTGAAGTTCTTGTTTTTAAAATGGCGCCGTTAGACTTGGATAAGTATGTTGAGATTGCAAGACAGTGCAAATATTTACCAGAAAACGACTTAAAGGTGAGCATTAATATTATTTTTATTCGTGTACTTAACCAATACCCATATGTTAGTACATTCGCTCTGGCTATATCAATCATATTGCGACATCAATATGGCTGGCTAAGCTAGCATGATTTCCGACTTCAATTAAATTAATGCAGCTAACGTTAGCCAGTACAGTAGCTTGCCTGTTAGCCGAACACGTCAAACCTTGGGATAACCACGATAGAATAGATGTATATTATTGCCATTAGAGATCTTGCTAACTAGTTAAACCTGTGAACTAGATATGCAGATGACTAACGTTAACGGTAGCTAACGTTCGTGGGCTAATGTCAGGTTCAGCCATGGTTTGTGAACTAACAGGCTAACGCGTTAGCTATGTAGCAGATTACTATATAGGAAGGATAATAGCTTTCAGCACATACATTTATAGTCAGCTAGCCAGCTTAGTATAGTACAGAGCAAATATTGGTGTCTTTCGAAAACGTAACTTTGTGACCTGAAACCACAACATTATTTCAGTATTGGTTAGCTAATGTGAGACGTATCAATCAGGGCCCAGGAAGTTGTAGCTAACTACCATTGCAAACCTAGTTTTAACAAATAACATGTGAAGAGGCTGGGTTGATCAACTCCACGATATGTACATCTGGTCCATTGATGTGATCGTGGAGTTGAGAAACCTGGATACCTATGAAGATGCCTCCCATTTAGAGAGGGTTTCTGATGATATGGCCAAATATTCGAAAATTGGCCAATTCAAAGATGGTCGTTTAGAAATAGCACTAGGTCCAGTGTGCAAGCCTTATTATTCAGCCTAATAATTTTGTCATGTCTCATCCTTCTCAGAGATTATGTGACTATGTATGTGATTTGCTACTCGAGGAATCAAATGTTCAACCAGTATCCACTCCAGTCACTGTTTGTGGAGACATTCATGGCCAGGTAATAGCCAATGTTCTTTTTGATACCATTCCCAAATGAATTGGTTCTTTAACTTTTTTTTGTTTTGTTTCTACATTAAAAATCATCTCCATGATTTTAAATGCATTATCCCAATGTGTGGTTGTTTTGTTTTAAATGATCAAACAAATCTATCTACTGTGCACATTCTGAATATCCACATTTTTATAGTAAATGTGAAATTCTCTTTCTGAACACTGTCTCCAGTTTTATGACCTATGTGAACTCTTCAGAACTGGCGGACAAGTTCCAGACACAAACTACATTTTTATGGTAAGTGTGAAGTTGTATTATATTGTTATGCTCTGCATTAAAAAAAATGGAATTTAGAACATAAGCTGGATCTGACTTGCGATTGATCTGAACCCTGGTCAATGCCTGTCTGTTTTGCCCAGGGAGACTTTGTGGACAGGGGATACTACAGCTTGGAGACATTCACGTACCTGCTAGCCTTAAAAGCCAAGTGGCCGGACCGCATCACGCTTCTACGAGGAAATCACGAAAGCAGGCAGATAACGCAGGTGTACGGCTTTTACGGTGAGCAACATGCCTAATTGCTGGGGTCACATTAACTCTAACAACACATAAGACCATATGTATCCTTGTAGGGTCTCGTGCCATAGTTATTGGAAAAATTGGTAACTAACCTGGTATCAAGAAGCAAACAAGTAGCTGAATTTCTAAGTTATTATGGTGTAATTACCATTTAACCTTGAGCTAAAATAAAAGATTCCAGAAATTCTTCATATGTCCAAAAAGCTTATTTCTATCAAAGTGAGCATTTCTCCTTTGCCAAGACAATCTATCCACCAGACAGGTGTTGCATCTCAAGAAGCTGATTAACCTTTCTAGCGCAGGTGTTCCGCTAGCGGAACCCCTCGACAACATTCCGCTGAAAAGGCAGCGCACAAAATTTTATATTTTTTTGAAATATGTAACTTTCACACATTAACAAGTCCAATACAGCAAATGAAAGATTAAATTCTTGTTAATCTACCCATCGTGTCCAATTTCAAAAATGCTTTACAGCGAAAGCACAATATTGTGCTTTTGCTGTAAAGTTTATCTTTCATTTGCTGTATTGGACTTGTTAATGTGTGAAAGTTACATATTTCAAAAAATATTATTACATTTCGCGCGCTGCCTTTTCAGCGGAATGTTGTCAAGGGGTTCCGCTAGCGGAAAGCCTGCGCTAGAAACTATCTCGGGGAAGCTCATCCGCATGCTCTTCTGAGACCAGGGTCTTAACCTGATTGCAGTTCAGTGTTGTAATCGACTTCAGTGGGAAAATGCTCACCTTCGATGGCCGCTGGCATGCTGGAGAAGTGTTCTCTTCACGGATGAATCCCGGTTTCAATTGTACCAGGCAGACCGTGTGTATGGTGTCGTGTGGACGAGCTGTTTGCTGATATCAAGATTGTGAACAGAGTGCCCCAGAGTGGCGTTATGGTTATGGCAGCGGCATGCATAAGTAACGGACAACAAACACGATTGCATTTTATCAATGCCAATTTGAATGCACAGACATACCGTGACGAGATCCTGGGGCCATTGTCGTACCATTCATCCGCTGCCATCACATATTTTATCATGATAATGCACGGTCCCATGTCGCAAGGATCTGTACACAATTCCAGGGTTTGCAAAAGGAGCTTGAGGTGCTTAAAGTATGTGAATTTGGCATTCTGAAATTGAAGTACTCAGACATTTTCTCAAGTTGGTACTTGAATTAAAATGAGGAGAACAGATAATGATCAAATACATTTATGAAAAACATTAGAAAAATGTATTGGTTTTGCTAATTCTAATTCGGGCTGAACTGACTTTGTTTAAAAAAAAAAAAAAATGTACATAATGTTGCCGGTACCGTCTCTTATGACCGAAAATAACTTCTGGATATCAGGACTGCAATTCCTCATCACGGACTGGCAGAATCCTTTTTTTCCTTTAACGAGTCTGACGCGCCAGACGCAAATGATATACTCCTTTCTCGGGGACAGGCCCAGATTCCTGTGATTTGCATGAAGAGGAGGTGGAGAAAATGGGGCCAACGGGTAGGCAGCCTTCTGAGAATTCGAATAAACCCCCACTTCCTTCCATTCTGCTAGCAAACGTGCAATCTTTGGAGAATAAAACGGATGACCTACGCGCAAGATTAACCTGTTGCGTCGAGCCATCCCGGATCCGGGATCATGAATACAGCCTCAACCTCATTACCATAACGCAACGTTAACTATTCATGAAAATCGCAAATGAAATGAAATTAATATGCTAGCTCTCAAGCTTAGCCTTTTGTTAACAACACTGTCATCTCAGATTTTCAAAATATGCTTCTCAACCATTGGAAAACAAGCATTTGTGTAACAGTATTCATAGCTATTCATAGCTAGCGTAGCATTTAGCGTTAGCAGTTCAGCAGGAAACATTTCCACAAAAACCAGAAAAACATTCAATAAAATCATTTACCTTTGAAGAACTTCAGATGTTTTCAATGAGGAGACTCTGTTAGATAGCAAATGTTCCGTTTTTCAAAAACTAATATTTATTTAGGAGAAATCGCTCCGTTTGGTGCGTCACGTTTGGCTACCAAAAAAAAACGAAAATTCAGTCATCTAAACGTCAAACTTTTTTCAAAAATTAACTCCATAATATCGACTGAAACATGGCAAATGTTGTTTCGAACCGATCCTCAAGGTGTTTTTCACATATCTCTTCGATGATACATCGTTCGTCGAAGTGTGCTTTCCCTCTGAATCCCAGGAGCAAATGGCCACAACTGAAGATTACGCGCTGATTTACACAAAGGACACCAGGCGGACACCTGGTAAATGTAGTCTCTTATGGCCAATCTTCCAATGATATGCCTACAAATACGTCACAATGCTGCAGACACCTTGGAGAAACGATAGGAAGGGCAGGCTCATTCCCGGCGCATTCACAGCCATATAAGGAGACAATAGAAAACAGCTTCAAATTCTGCCCATTTCATGGTTAAAGTATCATCTTGGTTTCGCCTGTAACATGAGTTCTGTGGCACCCACAGATAATATCTTGGCAGTTCTGGAAACCTTAGAGTGTTTTCTTTTTATATGCATAGTCGAGCATCTTTTCATGACAAAATATTGCGCTTAAAACGGGCACGTTTTTTTAATCCAATAATGACATACTGCCCCTAGAGGTTCAAGAAGTTAAGCTACCAACGGGACATTCAAAACAGCAATATCTTAAGCTTCACAGAGTCGTGGCTGAATGATGACACTATCAACATACAGCTGGCTGGTTTTTCATAGCTGTTTACATGCCACGACAGTCAGAGGCTGGCACTAAGACAGCATTGAATGAGCTGTATTCTGCCATAAGCAACCAAGAAAACGCTCACCCAGAGGCGGCACTCCTAGTAGCTGGGGCCATTAATGCAGGGAAACTTAAATCCGCTTCACCAAATTTTCTATCGGCATGTTAAATGTGCAACCAGAGGGGGGTGAACTCTGGACCACCTTTACTCCACACACAGAGACGCATTCAAAGCTCTCCCATGCCTTCCATTTGGCAAATCTGACCATAATTCTATCCTCCTGATTCCTGCTTACAAGCAAAAATTAAAGCGGGAAGCACCAGTCTAGATCAATAAAAAAAGTGGTCAGGTGAAGCATATGCTAGCACAGACAGGAATATGTTCTGAGATGGCATTGAGGAGTACACCGCATCAGTCATTGGCTTCATCAATAAGTGCATCGATGACGTCGCCCCCACAGTGACCGTACGTACATACCCCAACCAGAAGCCATTGATTACAGGCAACATCCACACTGAGCTTTCAAGGAGCGGGACTCTAACCTGGAAGCTTATAAGAAATGCCGCTATGCCCTCTGACAAACCATCAAACAGGCAAAGCGTCAATACAGGACTAAGATCAAATCGTACTACACCAGCTCTGACGCTCGCTCGTCGGATGTGGCAGGGCTTGCAAACCATTACAGAATTCAAAGGGAAGCACAGCCGTGAACTGCCCAGTGACACGAGCCTACCAGACGAGCTAGGCTCGATTCGAGGAAAATAACACTGAAACATGCATGAGAGCACCAGCTGTTCCGGAAGACTGTGTGATCATGCTCGCAGCAGGCAGTGTGAGTAAGACCTTTAGACAGGTCAACATTCACAAGGCCGCAGGTCCAGATTGATTACCAGGATGTGTACTGCAAGCATGCGCTGACCAACTAGCAAGTGTCTTCACTGACATTTTTAACCTCTCCCTGTCCGAGTCTGTAATACCAACATGTTTTACTACCATAGTGCCTGTGCCCAAGAACACTAAGGTAACCTGCCTAAATGACTACCGACCCGTAGCACTCATGTCTGCCATGAAGTGCTTTGAAAGGCTGATCATGGCTCACATCAACACCGTTATCCCAGAAACCCTGGCCTAGACCCACTCCAATTTGCATACCGCCCTAACAGATCCACAGATGATGCAATCTCTATTGCACTCCACACTGCCCTTTCCCACCTGGACAAAAGGAACACCTATGTGAGAATGCTATTCATTGACTACAGCTCAGCGTTCAACACCATAGTGCCCCCAAAGCTTATCAATAAGCTAAGTACCCTGGGACAAAACATCTCCCTCTGCAATTGGATCCTGGACTTCCTGACGGGCTGCTCCCTGGTAGTAAAGGTAGGTAACAACACATCCGCCATGCTGATCCTCAACACAGGGGCCCCTCGGGTGTGTGCTCAGTCCACTCCTGTACTCCCTTGTTCACTCATGACTGCACGGCCAGGCACGACTCCAACACCATCATTAAGTTTGCTTATTACACAACAGTGGTAGGCCTGACCATCGACGAGACAGCCTATAGGGAGGAGGTCAGAGACCTGACCGTGTGGTGCTAGGACAACAACCTCTCTCTCTCAACGTGATCAAGACAAAGGAGATGATTGTGGACTACAGGAAAAAGAGGACCAAGCATCTCATCGACGGGGCTGAAGTGGAGCAGGTTAAGAGCTTCAAGTTCCTTGGTGTCCACATCACCAACAAACTAACATGATCCAAGCACACTAAGACAGTCGTGAAGAGGGCACGACAAAACCTATTCCCCCTCAGGAGACTGAACTTATTTGGCATGGGTCCTGAGATCCTCAAAAGGTTCTACAGCTGCACCATCAAGAGCATCCTGACTGGTTGCGCATCACTGCCTGGTATGGCAACTGCCCGGCCTCTGACCGCAAGGCACTACAGAGGGTAGCGCGAACGGCCCAGTACATAACTGGGGCCAAGCTTCCTGCCATCCAGGTCCTCTATACCAGGCGGTGTCAGAGGAAGACCCTAAAAATTGTTAGACTCCAGCCACCCTAGTCATAGACTATTCTCTCTGCATCCACACGGCAAGCGGTACCGAAGCGCCAAGTCAAGGTCCAAGAGACTTCTAAACAGCTTCTACCCTCAAGCCATAAGACTCCTGAACACCTAATCAAGTGGCTGCCCAGACTTTTTGCATTGTCCCACCTCTCCCCCTCTTTTACACCGCTGCTAATCTCTGTTGTTATCATCTAGGCATAGTCACTTTATTAACTCTACCTATATGTACATATTACCTCAACTAACCGGTGCCCCCGCACATTGACTCTGTACCGGTACCCCCCCCTCTATATAGTCTCGCTATTGTTATTTTACTGCTGCTCTTTAAGTACTTTTTACAACAACAAAAAAATTCAACTGCATTATTGGTTAAGAGTCTGTAAGTAAGCATTTCACTGTGACTATTAAAATTAGATTTGATTGGACGCCGCCAAACCTCACATCAATGGCTAAAATGCCGGGAAAATGTAGATTCGTCTCTACTCAGATGACAAAATAATCCGTACTGATTTACCACTCACGTATTGAGTAAATAAGTAGTGAAACAATGTATTATTGAGTAGAACTTATAGGGTAGTGATAAATACTATGGTATTTCAAATAAAAACAATATGCGGTTGTGGCGATATACTGCCATCTGGTGGTGACCAGAAACAATTCTATAACATTAAGTATTACAAATTTATGGCCCTTGAAAATATTATTGCTTGAAAAAGTCCTTGAATTTGATTTGCCACTGTCTGTACGAACACTGCAATTCTTGGAGTTCTTCCATGGCCTGCGTACTCACCCAACATGTCACCCATTGAGCATGTTTGGGATGATCTGGATCAATATGTACCACAGCGTGTCTCAGTTACCACCCATATCCAGCAACTTCACATAGCCATTGAAAAAGAGTGGGACAACATTCCACAGGCCACAATCAACAGCCTGATCAACTCGATGCGAAGGAGATGTTTTGCACTGTATGAGGCAAATGGTGGTCACACCAGACACTGACTGGTTTTCTGATCCCCGCCCCAATTGTTTTTTAAAGTTATCTGTGACCAATAGATGCATATCGGTATTCCCAGTCGAGTGAAATCCATAGATTAGGGCCTAATTAATAAATTTCTGATTTCCCTACATTTTATTATTTAACCTTTTATTTAACTAGGCCAGTCCGTTAAGAACAAATTCTTATTTACAATGACGGCCTACCCCAGCAAACCCTAACCCGGACAATGCTGGTTAAATTGTGTGCCGCCCTATAGGACTCCCAAACACGGCCGGTTGTGACACAGCCTGGAATCTAACCAGGGTCTGCAGTGACGCCTCTAGCGCTGATATGCCGTGCCTTAGACTTCTGTGCCACTAGGGAACACATAAATGTGAACTGTAACTCAGTTAAAGTTTTGAAATTGTTGCGTGTTACGTTTATAGTTTTGTTCAGTGTAAAAAAATAAATAATAATAAGTGCTGCCAGATTTGTAAAGTGTTCTCGATTTTTACCTGTTATTTTTTGCAGATGAGTGCCAAACTAAATATGGGAATGCAAATGCGTGGCGATACTGCACTAAAGTGTTTGACATGCTAACAGTAGCGGCTGTAAGTCCAATCACCATGAGCATTCACACTTCTTTGAATACATGTGCTTTATCTATCTTACATTTTCCCACACATATGAATCAATCACTTACAGAGTTTCTTACCACAGTTGATAGACGAGCAGGTCCTTTGTGTGCATGGTGGTCTTTCACCTGACATCAAGACCCTGGACCAGATCCGAACAATCGAGCGCAACCAAGAGATTCCCCACAAGGGGGCCTTCTGTGACCTGGTGTGGTCGGACCCAGAGGATGTGGACACCTGGGCCATCAGTCCGCGAGGTGCAGGCTGGCTGTTTGGCGCCAAGGTCACTAATGAGGTAAACGCATCAAATTGTCCTGAGTAGAGGGCTAACTACTACAGCTTTTAATGATGATATGAATAGACCTAGACGGTAGGCTTGGGTGGTATATACCGTATACCGGGATATTTTGAAATACCAAAGGTATGATTTTCAATACAGTAAAAATGCTTGGGGTTTGCATGCTACGCCACTGCTTATAAAATATAAGTTAACTATCTAAGATGTGCCAAATAAATTATCTCCAGTTCAGGGCTCCAGTTATGCATTTGGTTCTCTAACTTGCTAGCTTGTAAGCTCAAGCTTCTTTGTTATAGCAGAGACAATCACCTCCTGGATCAAGATCTCTACTGCCCAATTTGTTTTGTGCATTTTTGTGTTTTTTTTTTCTTTTTCAATTTGAAAGAGAGACCTATGTTGAATACTGAGCTCATCTGTGGTTCTGTTTGACCCATTTCAGTTTGTTCACATCAATAATCTGAAGCTGATTTGCCGTGCACACCAGCTGGTCCACGAGGGCTACAAGTTCATGTTTGACGAGAAGCTGGTGACGGTGTGGTCCGCGCCCAACTACTGTTACCGCTGTGGAAACATTGCCTCCATCATGGTCTTCAAAGACGTGAACACCCGGGAGCCCAAGCTGTTCCGCGCCGTGCCCGACTCGGAGCGGGTCATCCCTCCCAGAACAACAACACCTTATTTCCTCTAATCACAAGAGCCATTTTGTTCACTCCAAAAATAGCCCGTTGCCTCTTTCCCTCACCAATTTCCCGTTTGCAGTCTTAAGGAAGTGGATAGGTGTAACTAAGAAATGACAATACAATCGCTTCACCTTGGTCTGGTCCAGAACTAACCATAGCTCTTACCTCTTCAGTGTTTACAGATCTGAAGGAATGAGATGTGTATAAGCAACATGATGTAAGCTCCCCTAAGCCTCATTGAAAGGTTGAGCTGTCACTAGTTTGTTTACATCTGTCTCATCCCTTTAGATCTGCAAAAACCTAAGTGATAGATGCTTCTGGACTGAAACTTGTAATACTTTTAGGGGATCTATCTATATTTCTTAAACCTATCTGGTTTGTTGTCATCTGCAACGGGTTAGTGGTTTTGGGACTGGGCTATTGTCCCCACTGTCAACAATCCCCTCCCACCCCCCCAAGCTTCTCCCAACGGGACTTGCATTTCTCGATCTGTTATATTGAACATTTTCTTTCTTGAAATATCCCACCTCAGTCCTGCCTCATTCCCTTGATAGTATTTGATGTTGCCAAATGCATATTTGTTTTTGTAGATTAACATTGTTGCATTGGATGAATTGACTCAATAGTACTGTTGGCCCTTCATTTCAATTGAAGCCCTATCTCTATACTTCACCCCAATACTCCTGATTTGAATTTCTACTCCCTCAAATTCTATTTGATGTGAGTAAATGGCACACGCTGTTCCTATTAAATGTAATTGTAGCCAACAGTGTATTTGTATGAATGTTTTGCAACTTTGTGCACATTCAACAGTCATTCATCTACTCTGCTTCTTTATAGGGATATTATCATAGGCTGTCACGGATTGAATTCCTTGAATTGCACTGTGTCTCAGAATTCCATGTTAACTATTGAATGGAATTCAGTGATGTGAGTTTTATCGTTCCAACTGGGTCGATATTGCAATTACGCTAAAGGCATGTCAGACCTGATACTATGAACTCTCAGCTGTAATCTATAGAAGAAAACTGTTTTCTCCTCATGCCGTACTATCTTCACAGATATTATTTCCACAGAAGACAGCAACATAAGTATGCTGCTGCTGTTTTTTAAACCAGATCAGGGTGATTGGGGGAGGGGATACGTCTTGGGGACTGTGGGCGATTAGGCTTTTGTACATTGAAATAATTGTATTGATTATTTCTCCTATTTTTTTTCTGATTTGTTGTATATTGTAGACCGCAATCAACCTACCAATTGAAAATAAAAAGCCTTTAACTTAAGTACCTGTTTATTTTGTTAAAATATCCAACGGTGGTTGCTGCATTTGTGGCAGACCAGCTGGCATTCTGACTAGAATACGTTGGTGTGCAAATAAAGCGCCAGTCACTAGAGAACAAACTGGATGAGCTCCGTTTGAGACTATTCTATCAACGGCACCTGAAGAACTTTAATATTCTATGTTTTATGGAGTTTTGGCTGAACAAGAACATGGATAATATACTTCTGGCTTTTCCATGCATTGTCAAGACTGGTCAGCATCCTCAGGTAAGATGTGGGGGGTATGTCTCTTTGTTAACCAACTGGTGCATGATCTCTAATGTTTTTGCATGCTTGAGTCCCCAAACCTCAAGCTGCAGACCATGTTATTTACCATGAGAGTTTATCTATTTTTCGTAGCTGTCCATTTTACCACCACCAAACCAATGCTGTCACTAAGACCACACTCAAGGGCCATAGGCAAACAAGAAAATGCACACCCGGAGGCGGTGCTTTTAGTGGCCGGTGATTTTAATGCAGGGAAACTGAAATCCGTGTCCACGTCCCTAAGGATCTTTCATGATCCAGACACATCAACATGGTCATGAGGAGGGCACGACAATGCCCCTTCCACCTCTGGAGGCTGAAAAGATTTGCCATCGGCCCTGAGATCCTCAAATTCTGCAGCAGCACCACTGAGAGCACCTTGACTGGCTGCATCACCGCTTGGTATGGCAACTACTTGGCATCTGACTGCAAGGGACTACAGAGGGTAGTGCGTATGGCCAAGTACATCACTGGGGCAGGGAGCTCGCTAGGTCCCTGCCATCAAGTTTCCAGTTGTCTTGAAAGCACCATAAGTCCAGAGAATGCCAGACTGATGACAGTTTGACAAATTTTGCCCAGAATGACTGCTGCGCCACGTTCCTGTTCAAGTGAGGTGAGTCCAAAAATGTCTTGCTGCTGCATAAATGATGTAATATTCCAGGGAGATATGTATACTGTAGCTAAGAAAATAATAATAAGTGTATGTTGTGTAGTAAGCTGTTAGTAACCCATGTGCCTCACCCTAATAATTTGGTCACTTTCCCCCACATAACTTAGCCTACTGTTCTGACTTGGTTGGTGGTGCACATGTAGCCTAGAGCCTGTTTTAGAGAAATGTAATCATAAAATATTGTAAGAGCTTTCATTGCTTATATGCTTATCTGACTTGGTGTACAGGGAGAATACTGTAAGAACGGCCCATGTTCTGAATTCTATTGCTGTATATTTCACAAGTGCTGAACTAATAGTTATATTGACTATGTCCGTCCTAGCTCGCTCATTATCAATCGAAATTACGGTTTGTCTCTTGTCCGCTCATCGTCCCCGTATGCCATAGTTTGTACATCTGAATTGTTAGTAGAAACCACATTTGTTTAAGCAAGTCAGCCATGTTTTTTTTTTCCGGGCAGTAAATGAGGCTGAATGATCAGTTTCGCTGCCAGACAAGGATTTACTCTGTGGTGCTGAAAAGAAAGCTCTGCTGTTGGGACAGCTTTATGTAGGTCCTAAGAGTGTGGGCAGCATTTGTCACCGCTATAGTGCAATTTATTTATTTTTTAGTGGCTTTGCTGGCATGCATCTCTTTTTGTTGTGTTTGCCCCACCCAGATTTGCATGCTGAAATTGTCATTGCTTTCTGCTATCGTATGGCAAGCTGTACCAATGCACCAAGTCTGGAACAAACAGTAGCCCTGAACAGCTTCTATCCCCAAGCAATAACACTGCTAAATAGTTCACCAAATACCGTGCCTTCAGAGTGTTCACACCCCTTGATGTGAGTCTTTCTGGGTAAGTTTCTACGGGCGTTCCACACCTTGATTATGCAACATTTTCTTTTTTTTAATTATTAAAGCTCTGTCAAATTGGTTGTTCATCATTGCTAGACAACCATTTTCAGGTCTTTCCATAGATTTTCAAGCAGATTTAAGTCAAAACTGTAGCTAGGCCACTCGAGCATTCACTGTCTTCCTGGTAAGCAACAAGTGCATTCAGAAAGTATTTAAACCCCTTGACCTTTTCCACATTTTGTTACATTACAGCCTTATTCTAGAATGGATTAAATTGTTTTTTTCTCATCGATATACACACACTACCCCATAATGACAAAGCAAAAACAGGTTTTTAGAAATGTTGGCAAATGTATAACCCCCCCCCCCCGAAATATCCCATTTACTTAAGTATTACTCAGTACTTCATTGAAGCACCTTTTGGCAGCGATTACAGCCTCGAGTCTTCTTGTGTATGACGCTACAAGCTTGGCACACCTGTATTTGGGGAGTTTCTCTGCAGATCCTCTCAAGCTCTGTCAGGTTGGATGGGGAGCGTGGCTGCACAGCTATTTTCAGGTCTCTTCAAAGATGTTTGATCAGGTTCAAATCCGGGCTCTGGCTGAGCCACTCAAGGACATTCAGAGACTTGTCCCGAAGCCACTCCTGCATTGTCTTGGCTGTGGTCTTAAGAGTTGTTGTCCTGTTGGAATGTGAACTTTCACCCCAGACTGAGGTCCTGAGCACTCTGGAGCCGGTTTTCATCAAGGATCTCTCTGTACTTTGCTCCATACTTCTTTCCCTTGATCCTGACTAGTCTCCCATTCCCTGCCGCTAAAAAACCTCCCCACAGCATGATGCTGCCACCACCATGCTTCACTGTAGGAATGGTGCCAGGTTTCTCCAGATGTGACACTTGGCATTCAGGCAAAATAAACCTGGTTTTTCATGGTCAGAGTCCTTTAGGTGCCTTTTGGCAAACTCCAAGTGAGCTGTCAGAGGAGTGGCTTCCGTCTGGCCACTCTACCATAAAGTCCTGATTAGTGGAGTGCTGCGGAGATTGTTGTCCTTCTGGAAGATTATCCCATCTCCACAGTGAGTTCTTGGTCACCTCCCCGACCAAGGCCCTTTTCCCCCGATTGCTCACTGGTTGGGCATCCAGTTCTAGGAACTTCTTCCATTTAAAAATGGAGGCCACTATTCTTAGGGACCTTCAATGGTGCAGAAATGTTTTGGTACCCTTCCCCAGATCTGTGCCTCGATACAATCCGGTGTCTGCGCTCTACGGACAATTCCTTCAATCTCAAGGTTTTGCTCTGACATGCACTGTCAACTGTGGGACCTTATAGAGACAGGTGTGTGCCTTTCCAAATCAATCAATTGAATTTACCACAGGTGGACTCCAATCAAGTTGTCGAAACATCTCAAGGATGATCAATGGAAACAGGATGCAGCTGAGATCAATGATGAGTCTCATGCAAAGGGCCTGAATACTTATGTAAATTAGGTATTTCTGATTTAAATGTTTTAAACATTTGCTAACATTACTAAAAAACCTGTTTTCGTTTTGTCATTTTGGGGTATTGTGTGTAGGTTGATGAGAGAGAAAATAATTTAATACATTTTAGAATAAGGCTTTAACGAAACAAAATCTGGAAAAAGTTAAGGGGTCTGAGTACTTTCTGAATGCACTGTAGATTTGGCCCTGTTTTTTAGGTTATTGTCCTGCTGAAATATTCATTAATCTACCTGTGTCTGGTGGAAAACAGACCGAACCAGGTTTTCCTCTAGGTTTTCATATTTTCTGCTGGCCAGCCCCACCACCACAAAGCACTGAGCTAGACTGAAACACCTGCATTTTGGAGCTGCCTTACTCAAGAAAGCAAAAATGAGACCATGTCTGTCTGCGGCTTTATTAACTCAGACTTTAACTTTTTTTTTTTACATTGTTTGCAAATGGATATGTGACTTGTATTAATGCCAAAATAACAAGCAAAACAGGCAAAAAAAATAGTTTTTACCTAAAGGTGCCCTGAATTAGTGACATACACAACATGATGCAGCCACCACTATGCTTGAAAATATGGAGAGTGGTACTGTGTTGTATTGGTTATGCCCCAAACATAACACTTTGTATTTAGGACAAAAAGTGAATTGCTTTGCCAATTTCTTCGCAGTATTACTTTAGTGCCTTGTTGCAAACAGGATGCATGCTTTGGAATGTGTATTCTGTACAGCCTTCATTCTTTTCACTCTGTCATTTAGGTTAGTATTGTCGGGTAACTACATTGTTGATCCATCCTCACTTTTCTCCCATCACAGCCATTTAACTCTAACTGTTTTAAATGCACCATTGGCCTGGTGAAATCCCTGAGAGGTTTCCTTCCTCTCAGGCAACTGAGTTGGGAAAAACACCTGTTTCTTTGTAGTGACTGGGTGTGTTGATACACACCATCCAACGTGTAATTATTCACTTCACCATGCTCAAAGGGATATTCAATGTCTGTTTATTTTTACCCACCTAATAATAGGTGCCCTTCATTTTGAGGCATTGGAAAACCTTCCTGGTCTTTGTGGTTGAATCTGTACTTGAAATTCACTGCTCGACTGAGAGACCTTACAGATAATTGTATGTGTGGGGTACAGAGATTAGGTAGTTATTCAACAATCATGCTAAACACTATAATTGCACACAGAGTGAGTTCATGCAACTTATTATGTGACTTGTTAAGCACATTTTTACTCCTGAACTTTTTTAAGCTTGTCATAACAAATGGGTTGAATACACTAATTGACTCAAGACATTTAAGCTTTACACTTTACATTTTTTTATTAATTTGTCAATTTTGATCAACATAATTCCACTGACATGAGTTGTGTGTAGGCAAGTGACAAAAACATCTGAATCTAATCCATTTTAAATTCAGGCTGTAACACAACCAATTGTGGAAAAAGTCAAGGGGTGTGAATATTTTCTGATGGCACTGTAGCTACGCATTGACCTTTTTTGCTCTTTTAACTCATCACATATGCTGCTGCTACTGTTGATTTATTTAAATATTCTGGTTCCTAGTCACTTTACCCATACATACAGTTGAAGTCGGAAGTTTGACATACAACTTAGTAAAATGCATTTAAACTCAGTTTTTCACAATTCCTGACATTTAATCCTAGTAAAACGTCCCTGTTTTAGGTCAGTTAGGATCACCACTATATTTTAAGAATGTGAAATGTCAGCATAATAGTAGTGATTTATTTCAGTTTATTTCTTTCATCACATTCTCAGTGGGTCAGAAGTTTTACATACACTCAATTAGTATTGGTAGCATTGCCTTTAAATGGTTTAACTTGGGTCAAATGTTTTGGGTAGCCTTCCATAAGCTTCCCACAATAAGTTGGGTGAATTTTAGCCCATTCCTCCTGACAGTGCTGGTGTAACTGAGTCAGGTTTGTAGGCCTCCCTGTTCGCACATGCTTTTTCAGTTCTACCCGTGTATTTTCTATAGGATTGAGGTCAGGGCTTTGTGATGGCCACTCCAATACCTTGACTTTGTTGTCCTTAAGCCATTTTGCCACAACTTTGGAAGTATGCTTGGGGTCATTGTCCATTTGGAAGACCCATTAGCGACCAAGCTTTAACTTCCTGACTGATGTCTTGAGATGTTGCTTCAATATGTCCACATAATTTCCCCCCCTCATGATGCCATCTATTTTGTGAAGTGCACCATTCCCTCCTGCAGGAAAGCACCCCCACAACATGATGCTGCCACCCCCGTGCTTCACGGTTGGGATGGTGTTCTTCGGCTTGCAAGCCTCCCTCTTTTTCCTCCGATGGTCATTATGGCCAAACAGTTCTAGTTTTGTTTCATCAGACCAGAGGAAATTTTTCCAAAAAGTACGATCTTTGTCCCCATGTGCAGTTGCAAACCGTAGTCTGGCTTTTTATTGGCGGTTTTGGAGCTGTGGCTTCTTCCTTGCTGAGCGGCCTTTCAGGTTATGTCGATATAGATACTTTTGTACCGGTTTCCTCCAGCATCTTCATAAGCTCCTTTGCTGTTCCGGGATTGATTTGCACTTTTCGCACCAAAGTACTTTCAGCTCTGGAAGACAGAACGCGTCTCCTTCCTGAGCTGTATGACCGCTGAATGGTCCCATGTTGTTTCTACTTGCGTACTATTGTTTGTACAGATGAACGTGGTACCTTCAGATGTTTGGAAATTGCTCTCAAGTACGAACCAGACTTGTGGAGGGCTACAATTTTTCTTCTGAGGTCTTGGCTGATTTCTTTTGATTTTCCCATGATGTCAAGCAAAGAGGCACTGAGTTTGAAAGTAGGCCTTGAAATACATCCACATGTACACCTCCAATTGATTCAAATGATGTAAATTAGCCTATCAGAAGCTTCTATAGCCATGACATTATTTTCTGGAATTTTCCAAGCTGTTTAAAGGCACAGTCAACTTAGTGTAAGCACATTTCTGACCCACTGGAATTGTGATACTGAAATAATCTGTCTGTAAACAATTGTTGGAAAAATGTCTTGTCATGCACAAAATAGATGTCCTAACCAACTTGCCAAAACGATAGTTTAACAAGAAATTTGTGGAGTGGTTGAAAAACGAGTTTTAATGACTCCCGAAGTGCTTTTAACCGAAGTATATGTAGATTTCCGACATCAACTGTCTGTACATACTGTATCTACCTCAATTACCTACATCGACTCGGTACAGGTAGCTTGTGTGTGTGTGTGTGTGTATGTATATATATATATATATATATTATACCAAAGTTAACATTACTCTGAGTGTTATTTATTCCTCATGTTATCCTTTTTCTATTATTTTTCCAAATTTTCTCTGCTTTGTAGGGATGGGGCTGTAATTCAACATTTCACTATTAGCCTACACCTGTTGTTTATGAAGCATGTGACAAATACAATTCGATTGGATGTCAAGTGGGATGGCGCATCTACCTGCAACAGTGCGAACCCTCTTTTGATTGTGGTTAGCATACTTCAGTTGATTTGAAGTCAGGGTTTTAGCCCTGCAGTGGTTACACTGAGTTACACTTTGGTTATAATTTACTTTCATACATGATTTGAAGCTATCAAAATTAAAGGAATATATTATATCTTTGTGTTTATGATTATGATAACCTTCGGCAATTTGACTAATTCAACTATCTCATGAAAGTTCATACTTCAAAATCAAGGTGTTTATTTAATTTATTGAAATGACTGGAACTCTTACAGACAGGCTTTTAACCAGGTAGCAAAGACGACTGACTGAACGTGCCCCTCGTGCAGAACGTTGACGTTTTTCTCCATTCACCCTCCTCCTTCCACAGTCTGAGCACACACATATACAACCACCCGCAGTTAGTTTGACTGCCATCGGCTTGGTGCACCACGGTTCCGTTTCTTTTTCCTAGTGTAAAACCGCTGTAAATGACAGTGCGGCACTGCATTGGAGGCTCTGACTTAAAAGGGTTCATACATTTACACCTGGATACGGTTGCTCTCAGGACGACAGGGTGGAGACATCAGGACTGAGTCAGGTAGTTAGCCAGTTTAGCTAACGATAGCTAGTATATTTGGAGAAGTCGAGAAATGGCTAGCTAGCTATATTTTCTTTAGCTGGCTAGCTACAATAGCTACGTGTCCAGCTGTTTACGCAGCTAACTAGTAGCTGGGTGAAATTGCTTGCACATCATTAGCAAGCTGCTTAGATTGATGCATTGCTAATAGCTAGCTAACTACATGCATTGATTGTATAGACAAAAGAATCGAGATACAATAACGGATTTGCATTGCCAAGTAGTTGAAAGGCAATTTTATTCATGCACGTTTCCAAATCTACCTAGCTAGTAACGTTAACACCTCAACGTTACCAACTAGCTACCTAGGCTTAACTAGTTTACAGGTACATGCATTATTAATTTGCTCTTGTATTTAAGGCAAGTCAGATAAGAACAAACTCTTATTTTCTATGACGGCCTAGGAACAGCGGTTAACTGCCTTGTTCCGGGCAGAACGATAGATTTGTACCTTGTCAGCTCAGGGATTCGATCTTGCAACCTTTCAGTTACTGACCCAACGCTCTAACCACTGGGCTACCTGCCGCCATGAGTGCACCTATACCTTATAAGCTGTTTAGCTAGCTATGTAGTTTTTTGCACAACGTTAAATTGCCCACAAAAAATCGCGAACTTACGATAGCTTAGCACGCTAGTAACTGGCAGTGCGTTGTCACTGTGGCCGGTTAATTTGTGCACAGATTGTCGTTTTAATCAATACCTCTTCACTGATGTCAAACCAATGTCTCATTTTAAGACGTATAGGCACCTATAGGGTCAACCTCTACTGTTTCAAGTGGATTCGGACTTGACACAAGCCTGTCCTGTTCTGAGAGGTGAGTACATTTCATATGATTTCTGTAGCTGGATGATGATATGATCCACGTTATACTCTGGGGATTTGAAATGCAATTGCGTCCAAAATGTCCACTGAAAAGAAATGATGGCAATGAAGCAAATTGTGACGATTTTTCCACTACCTCCATCTCCAGTCTGGGGAGAGTCATTCATTTAAATATAACCTACTTTTTGGACTATACAGTGCCCCTAGAAAGCATACAGCCCCTTTTGGTTGTCTTATGGACCAGAATGATTTGACAATCAACTCTCCTCTTGGTCCTGTCCCCAGTTATTGGCAATGATAATCATACCAATAACATGATGCTACCATCGCATGCTTTAATATGTGGATAACATCAACAATTATGTTTGATTTCCCCAGACACTAGCTAAGTTCTCAATGCTGCCACAATATACTAGGCTACATTAGTGATACCATCGATACTTCCCTTAACAAGGAGGTGTAGCTAGTAAAAAAAAATATATATTTGTCACTTGGGCCGAATACAACAGGTGTAGTAGACCTTACAGTGAAATCCTTACTTACAAGCCCTTAACCAACAATGATTTAAGAAGTTAAGGAATTGTGTAAAGTATATATATTTTTTAGATAAGTAGGAAATAAAAGTAACAAGTAATTAAACAGCAGTAAAATAATAATAGTGAGGCTATATACAGGGGGTACCAGTACAGAGTCGATGTGCGGGGTCACCGGTTAGTTGAGGTAATATGTACATGTAGGTAGAGTTAAAGTGACTGCATAGAAAATAAACAGAGTAGCAGCAGCATGAAAGAGGTGTCTGAGTAGCCTTTGAGCTGTTCATGAATCTTATGGCTTGGGTGTAGAAGCTGTTAAGAAGCCTTTCTGGACCTAGACCTAGGTACAGTAGCAGAGAGAAGTCTGACTAGGGTGGCTGGCGTCTTTGACAATTTTTAGGGCCTTCTTCTGACACCGCCTGGTATAGAGGTCCTGGATGGCGGAAAGCTTGGCCCCAGTAATGTACTGGGCCGTACGCACTACCCTCTGTAGTGCCTTGCGGTCGGAGGCCGAGCAGTTGCCATACCAGGCTGTGATGCAACCAGTCGGGATTCTCTCGATGGTGCAGCTGTAGAACCTTTTGAGGATTTCAGGACCCATGCCAAATCTTTTCAGGCTTGTGAGGGGGAATAGGTTTTGTCGTGCCCTCTTCACGACTGTCTTAGTGTGTTTGGAACTTGAAACTATCAACCTGCCCCACTCAAGCCCCATCGATGAGAATGGGGGCGTGCTCGGTCCTCTTTTTCCTGTAGTCCACAATCACCTCCTTTGTCTTGATCACGTTGAGGGAGAGGTTGTTGTCCTGGCATCACACGGCCAGGTCTCTGACCTCCTCCCTATAGGTTGTCTCGTCGATGTCAGGCCTACCACTGTTGTCATTGGCAAACTTGATGATGGTGTTGGAGTCGTGCCTGGCCATGCAGTCATGAGTGAACAGGGAGTACAGGAGGGGACTGAGCACACACCCCTGAGGGGCCCCCGTGTTGAGGATCAGCGTGGTGGATGTTGTTACTAGAGGTCGACCGATTAATCGGAATGGCCGATTAATTAGGGCAGATTTCAAGTTTTCATAACATTCGGAAATCGGTATTTTTGGGTGCCGATTTTTATTTTATTTTTATACCTTTTATTTTACTAGGCAAGTCAGTTAAGAACACCTTATTTTCAATGACGGCCTAGGAGCGGTGGGTTAACTGCCTCGTTCAGGGGCAGAACGACAGATTTTCACCATGTCAGCTCGGGGGACAGTGCGTTGGACAGTTAACTAGTCCAACGCAATAACGACCTGCCTCTCTCTCGTTGCACTCCACAAGGAGACTGTCTGTTGCACGAATGCAGTAAGCCAAGGTAAGTTGCTAGCTAGCATTAAACTTATCTTATAAAAACAATCAATCGTAATCACTATTTTACTACTCATGGTTGATGATATTACTAGATATTATCTAGCGTGTCCTGCGTTGCATATAATCTGACTGAGCATATAAGTATCTAAGTATCTGACTGAGCAGTGGTAGGCAGAAGCAGGCGTGTAAACATTCATTCAAACAGCACTTTTGTGCGTTTTGCCAGCAGCTCTTCGTTGTGCGTCAAGCATTGCGCTGTTTATGACTTCAAGCCTATCAACTCCCGAGATGAGGCTGGTGTAACCGAAGTGAAATGGCTAGCTAGTTAGCGCGCGCTAATAGCGTTTCAAACGTCACTCGCTCTGAGCCTTCTAGTAGTTGTTCCCCTTGCTCTGCATGGGTAACGCTGCTTCGATGGTGGCTGTTATCAATGTGTTGTTAGTTCGAGCCCAGGGAGGAGCGAGGAGAGGGACGGAAGCTATACTGTTACACTGGCAATACTAAAGTGCCTGTAAGAACATCTAATAGTCAAAGGTTAATGAAATACAAATGGTATAGAGGGAAATAGTCCTATAATAACTACAACCTAAAACTTCTTACCTGGGAATATTGAAGACTCGTGTTAAGAGGAACCACCAGCTTTCACATGTTCTCATGTTCTGAGCAGGGAACTGAAACGTTAGCTTTCTTACATAGCACATATTGCACTTTTACTTTCTTCTTCAACACTTTGTTTTTGCATTATTTAAACCAAATTGAACATGTTTCATTATTGAGGCTAAATTGATTTTATTGATGTATTATATTAAGTTAAAATAAGTGTTCATTCAGTATTGTTGTAATTGTCATTATTACAACAACAACAAAAAAATAATGTCCGGTATCGGCGTTGACAAATCAAAATCGGTCGACCTCTAGTTGTTACTTAGCCTTACCACCTGGGGGTGGCCTGTCAGGAAGTCCAGGATCCAGTTGCAGAGGGAGGTGTTTAGTCCTAGGGTCCTTATCTTAGTGATGAGCTTTGAGGGCACTATGGTGTTGAACGCTGAGCTGTAGTCAATGAACAGCATTTGAATAGCGTTCTCACATAGGTGTTCCTTTTGTCCAGGTGGGAAAGGGTGTTGAGTGCTGTAGAGATTGCATCATCTGATGACCTGTTGCAAATTGCCTTGACCAGCCTTTCAAAGCACTTCATGGCAACAGATGTGTGTGCTATGGGTCGGTAGTCATTTAGGCAGGTTACCTTCGTGTTCTTGGGCACAGGTACTATGGTGGTCTGTTTGAAACATGTTAGTATTACAGACTCAGTCAGGGACAGGTTGAAAATGTCAGTGAAGACACTTGCCAGTTGGTCAGCACATGCTCGGAGTACACATTCTGGTAATCCGTCTGGCCTTGTGGCCGATGTGAATGTCTCACATCGGATGTGAATGTCTCACATCGGCCTCAGAGAGCGTGATCACACAGTCATCCGGAACAGCTGATGCTCTCATGCATGCTTCAGTTTTGCTTGCCTCGAAGCGAGCATAGAAGTAATTTAGCTCGTCTGGTAGGCTCGTGTCACTGGGCAGCTCACGGCTGTGCTTCCCTTTTGTAGTCTGTAATAGTTTGCAAGCCTTGCCACATCCGACGAGTATCGGCGCCGGTGTAGTACGATTTAATCTTAGTCCTGTATTGATGCTTTGCCTGTTTGATGGTTCGTCGGAGGGCATAGCGGTATTTCTTATAAGCTTTCTAATTAGCTTTAGAGTCCCGCACCTTGAAAGTGGCTGCTCTACCATTTAGCTCAGTGCAGATGTTGCCTGTAATCCATGGCTTCTGGTTGGGGTATGTACGTGTGGTCACTGTGGGGACGACGTAATCGATGCACTTATTGATGAAGCCAATGACAGATGTGGTGTACTCCTCAATGCCACCGGAAGAATCCTGGAACATATTCCAGTCTGTGCTAACAAAACAGTACTGTAGCTTAGCATCTGCTTCATCTGACCTCCTCCTTATTGACCGAGTCACTGGTGCTTCCTGCTTTAGTTTTTGTTTGTAAGCAGGAATCAGGAGGATAGAATTATGTTCAGATTTGCCAAATTAAGGCAGAGGGAGAGCTTTATACGCGTGCGTCTGTGTGTGGAGTAAAGTTGGTCTAGAGTTTGGCAAGCCTTGTATTCTCGCACAAGTTCATGAATTAGTGGCTATATATATATATATATATATATATATATATATATATATATATACTTTTTATTTAAAAAAAATCCTATATATTTTTCTGTTAAACTGTTTATAATTGGTTGCTCCTATTCTGCAAAAGGGGGAGTAATATGCTTGCGCTGGTTGGCTTTGACAGCAGTTAGCCTAAGTGTTGGACAGTGTAGAGCCCTTTGGTCATATGGTGATGCAGAAAAGATGCTTGCATGCTACATTTCAGTGTGCGTGTATGACCCAATCTTACACACACACACCTTGAATGCATGTGCTGGTTAGCAAGTTACATGCTGTTTGCCAGAGTGTGATTACCAGAGCTTGACAGTGAATTGTTGGACAGTGTAGAGCCCTTGGGTTTTCTGGTGATGCAGAAAAGGCTCACACACACAGAGGATATTTCAGTGTCTGTGTGAGGGACAGTGTGCATGTTGATTTGTCCCTCTTCAGTTGCATGACTTAGCAGATGAACAGTGCCTATTTAGCCTCTGGCCCCACTGGCATCCCCCACACAACCTTCATTTTAACCAGGACCAAACCTCTCATAATAGGTTACTCACAGTGATGAGGCTTGCAGTTCTTCCCTATGGTGTGGTTTTACCTTTCTAAACAGTTGTCTAAAAGACACAAGTTCCCACCTTTTTTTGTAGTCTTCCTAACAATATGTATTCCACAGACATAGCATTTGCAGGCTTGATTTTAGTTTTTAGCTTACAGCCATTTTTGTCAGATGAATATTATCTACAACAAAGAATGATACATGACAAAATGCTCTTTAGTTTTAACATGCGTATTATGGCTTCTATCAAGTCATAGATGCTCTGTGGATTTTCAGGGGAGAGAAGCAGGTGACATGACTGGAGCTGGGGCTGAGGATGACATCCCATTGGGTGAAAGGAAGACGGTCACAGACTTCTGCTACCTGCTGGACAAGTCCAAACAACTCTTCAATGGTCTAAGGTCAGTCTCTGTCTGTCTCTTGAGGTTTCTCTATTTGTGTTTTGATTTATGGCTGAGTCGTTTCTAAATGTTTACTTCTCAATGGAATACTCTTTAAGTTATGTGACATTCAATGCAGTAAGGTATATTTTTTTTATTTTTTAAAATACGTTAGGTTTGGGCACGGTTAACTGATCAATCCAATATCCGAACGGACGTTAGTATTAGATTACTTGAGTGAGTGTTCATCTTTGAAGAAAATAAATGGTAGGCCTATTTTAACATTTAAAAAGCTCTACATGGTAGGCCTATATTAACATTGAAAAAGTTCTACATGGTAGGCCTATTTTAACATTGAAAAAGTTCTACATGGTAGGCCTATTTTAACATTGAAAAAGCTCTACATGGTAGGCCTATATTAACATTGAAAAAGTTCTACATGGTAGGCCTATTTTAACATTGAAAAAGTTCTACATGGTAGGCCTATTTTAACATTGAAAAAGCTCTACATGGTAGGCCTATTTTAACATTGAAAAAGCTCTACATGGTAGGCCTATTTTAACATTGAAAAAGCTCTACATGGTAGGCCTATTTTAACATTGAAAAAGCTCTACATGGTAGGCCTATTTTAACATTGAAAAAGCTCTACATGGTAGGCCTATTTTAACATTGAAAAAGTTCTACATGGTAGGCCTATTTTAACATTGAAAAAGCTCTAAATGTAAATGATCCTTGTGACATTTTTACCTTCAAGGATATACCATGATATTTAAAATTCTTAATACACTGCTCAAAAAAATAAAGGGAACACTTAAACAACACAATGTAACTCCAAGTCAATCACACTTCTGTGAAATCAAACTGTCCACTTAGGAAGCAACACTGATTGACAATACATTTCACATGCTGTTGTGCAAATGGAATAGACAACAGGTGGAAATTATAGGCAATTAGCAAGACACCCCCAATAAAGGAGTGGTTCTGCAGGTGGTGACCACAGACCACTACTCAGTTCCTATGCTTCCTGGCTGATGTTTTGGTCACTTTTGAATGCTGGCGGTGCTTTCACTCTAGTGGTAGCATGAGACGGAGTCTACAACCCACACAAGTGGCTCAGGTAGTGCATCCAGGATGGCACATCAATGCGAGCTGTGGCAAGAAGGTTTGCTGTGTCTGTCAGCGTAGTGTCCAGAGCATGGAGGCGCTACCAGGAGACAGGCCAGTACATCAGGAGACGTGGAGGAGGCCGTAGGAGGGTAACAACCCAGCAGCAGGACCGCTACCTCCGCTTTTGTGCAAGGAGGAGCACTGCCAGAGCCCTGCAAAATGACCTCCAGCAGGCCACAAATGTGCATGTGTCTGCTCAAACGGTCAGAAACAGACTCCATGAGGGTGGTAATGAGGGCCTGACGTCCACAGGTGGGGGTTGTGCTTACAGCCCAACACTGTGCAGGATGTTTGGCATTTCCCAGAGAACACCAAGATTGGCAAATTCGCCACTGACGCCCTGTGATCTTCACAGATGAAAGCAGGTTTACACTGAGCACATGTGACAGACGTGACAGTCTGGAGACGCCGTGGAGAACGTTCTGCTGCCTGCAACATCCTCCAGCATGACTGGTTTGGCGGTGGGTCTGTCATGGTGTGGGGTGGCATTTCTTTGGGGGGCCGCACAGCCCTCCATGTCCTCTCCTAATGCAAGACAATGCTAGACCTCCTGTGGCTGGAGTGTGTCAGCAGTTCCTGCAAGTGGAAGGCATTGATGCTATGGACTGGTCCGCCCGTTCCCCAGACCTGAATCCAATTGAGCACATCTGGGACATCATGTCTCGCTCCATCCACCAATGCCACGTTGCACCACAGATTGTCCAGGAGTTGGCGGATGCTTTAGTCCAGGTCTGGGAGGAGATCCCTCAGGAGACCATCCGCCACCTCATCAGGAGCATGCCCAGGCGGTGTAGGGAGGTCATTACAGGCACGTGGAGGCCACACACACTACTGAGCCTAATTTTGACTTGTTTTAAGGACATTACATCAAAGTTGGATCAGCCTGTAGTGTGGTTTTCCACTTTAATTTTGAGTGTGACTCCAAATCTAGACCTCCATGGGTTGATAAATTTGATTTCCATTGATCATTTTTGTGTGATTTTTGTTGTCAACACATTCAACTATGTAAAGAAAAAAGTATTTAATAAGAATATTTTCATTCATTCAGATCTAGGATGTGTTATTTTAGTGTTCCCTTTATTTTCATTCATTCAGATCTAGGATGTGTTATTTTAGTGTTCCCTTTATTTTCATTCATTCAGATCTAGGATGTGTTATTTTAGTGTTCCCTTTATTTTCATTCATTCAGATCTAGGATGTGTTATTTTAGTGTTCCCTTTATTTTCATTCATTCAGATCTAGGATGTGTTATTTTAGTGTTCCCTTTATTTTCATTCATTCAGATCTAGGATGTGTTATTTTAGTGTTCCCTTTATTTTCATTCATTCAGATCTAGGATGTGTTATTTTAGTGTTCCCTTTATTTTCATTCATTCAGATCTAGGATGTGTTATTTTAGTGTTCCCTTTATTTTCATTCATTCAGATCTAGGATGTGTTATTTTAGTGTTCCCTTTATTTTCATTCATTCAGATCTAGGATGTGTTATTTTAGTGTTCCCTTTATTTTCATTCATTCAGATCTAGGATGTGTTATTTTAGTGTTCCCTTTATTTTCATTCATTCAGATCTAGGATGTGTTATTTTAGTGTTCCCTTTATTTTCATTCATTCAGATCTAGGATGTGTTATTTTAGTGTTCCCTTTATTTTCATTCATTCAGATCTAGGATGTGTTATTTTAGTGTTCCCTTTATTTTCATTCATTCAGATCTAGGATGTGTTATTTTAGTGTTCCCTTTATTTTCATTCATTCAGATCTAGGATGTGTTATTTTAGTGTTCCCTTTATTTTCATTCATTCAGATCTAGGATGTGTTATTTTAGTGTTCCCTTTATTTTCATTCATTCAGATCTAGGATGTGTTATTTTAGTGTTCCCTTTATTTTCATTCATTCAGATCTAGGATGTGTTATTTTAGTGTTCCCTTTATTTTCATTCATTCAGATCTAGGATGTGTTATTTTAGTGTTCCCTTTATTTTCATTCATTCAGATCTAGGATGTTATTTTAGTGTTCCCTTTATTCTTTTGAGCAGTGTATAATAAAATAAACTTTTGGATTTAGTTTTTATAACATGAGCTTCTTCTGTGCATTTAGCCATGCAGTCTTGTCTGGAGACCGAGACTTCTCTTGTCAATAACCAGGTTTCCATCCAACCTTTTTTTGCAAGTAAAGAATGTCACGCCAGGCCTGATGGAAACAGATCATTTGTGGGTAAACTTTCCAAATGTCGACAAAACAAAATTGTAGACAAGGTGGGATCATGTTTTTGTTGGGGAAATAGATTATGCTACAATTGAGGTGGAAATGCTTTTATATGCAAAGATTGACATAACCATCACGGCGAAGTAAGCATCGTGTTACTGCAAGTTATGTTGTGTGGTCCTCCCACTGCGACTTGGAAAAGCATGAACAGTTATTTGGCTACAGACAAAATAAGTTGTGAACAACTTCACAGGGTGGTGAAAGTGCACAGTGATGAGCTTGGTGCTCCTTTCCAAACTATTGAGGTGGTGGTGAAATGATGATCGGTGCTTAGCTGCCAATTGAGAAGTAAAAATGATCCTGCTCTTATCCATAATCTCGTCATGTACCGTCTGCACTGTATCTGCAAGTGGTTGGCTGGAGCTCAAGTACCAAGATCAGCATGGGCACATTTGCTGTTTATGGCAGACTTTTTGTGTCAAAATCATTAACAGCGATAAAAAATCAAATGGAAACAACTTTCTTTTTTTCGATAAAGTAAACGTTATACGATTAAGTGCTTTTTATGTGCACCAGGTCAGTTTAGTTGAAACACACCTCTGGTAGGACATTTTTTATTGCAGATTTTAGAATATTCGCATTAAAATCTGTCATATTGCTGTTAGCCAAAACTACCAGATTAAATCAGTCTTTCCCATTTACCTCTGCCATGTGCATTTGCTTCGTTTTGATTTGTTGAACAATATTTATTTAAAAAAATGTTTTGCATTTCGGATATCCGAAAACATGATATTATTTAAATAGTAAAATGTCAGATGCCAATCCCTCACCTGCACACGTTTCATTTAGTAAATGGCTCGTAGACTTGAAATGATCAGTGTTGAAAATAAGGTCCACACTCTTAGAATTAAGGTGAATAAAAATATGAAGCTGCATTACACCATTTCTTTGTATCAACCCCAATTTGAAGAGTGGCACCATGTGATTTCTAATGTGGCACTTTGTCTCTTTTGCCAACCCTTACTGTTGGCTTAAGATGTTTTCTTTTCAATACATCACATACACAGAATACACGCATGCAATCACGCATACATTAAAATAGAAAAATATTCATGTCAGACCATGTGTTCGCCATATCCCATGTGGCCAACGGGTTGTGTTTGAGTTAATCAGTCATTTCTCGTCTATTTTTAGTCTGGGTATGTCAGTAGCTGCAGGCCTCCCTTCGCTCTATCTCTCCTCGCTCTCGCTCGCTCGCTCGCTCTCTCTCTCTGTCTCCCTCCCTTCGCTCTCTCTCTCTGTCTCCCTCCCTTCGCTCTCTCTCTCTGTCTCCCTCCCTTCGCTCTCTCTCTCTGTCTCCCTCCCTTCGCTCTCTCTCTCTGTCTC